>NC_074681.1:10158805-10458805 GCF_029448725.1 Salvelinus fontinalis | reverse complement strand
GACACGTCTTGCACGGAAGCCCGAAAAGCCCGTGAGTAACTCCCAAAAATTTCTTGGGGGGGGGGCTAAAGGGTGGTGGGCCAAGGGCAGGTAGGAGACCTGCGCCCACTTCCCAGGCTAACCGTGGAGAGCGGGAGTACGGGCAGACACCGTGTTACGCAGTAGAGCGCACGGTGTCTCCTGTACGTGTGCATAGGCCAGTGCGGGTTATTCCACCTCTCCGCACTGGTAGGGCTAGATTGGGCATTGAGCCAGGTGTCATGAGGCCGGCTCAACGCGTCTGGTCTCCAGTGCGTCTCCTCGGGCCGGCATACATGGCACCTGCCTTACGCATGGTTTCCCCGGTTCGCCTACACAGCCCGGTGCGGGTTATTCCACCTCCCCGTACTGGGTGGGCGACCGGGAGCATTCAACCAGGTAAGGTTGGGCAGGCTCAATGCTCAAGAGAGCCAGTACGCCTGCACGGTCCGGTATTTCCGGCGCCACCTCCCCGCCCCAGCCTAGTACCTACAGTGCCTACACTACGCACTAGGCTACCAGTGCATTTCCGGAGCCCTGTTCCTCCTCCACGCACTCTCCCTATAGTGCATGTATCCAGTTCAGTGCCTCCAGTTCCGGCCCCACGCACTAAGCCACCTGTGCGTCTCCTAAGTCCTGTACACACTGTCACTTCTCCCCGTACTAGTCCTGAGGTGCGTGCCCTCAGCCAGGTGCCACCAGTGCCGGTACCACGCACCAGGTATAGAGTACGCTTTGAGAGTTCAGTGTGCCCTGTCCCTGCTCCACGCACTAGTAGGAAGGTGCTTATCATTAGCCCGGTGCCTCCAGTTCCGGCACCACGCACCAGGTCTACAGTGCGCCGTATCCGGCCAGAGCCATCCGTCTCCCCAGCGCCATCTGAGCCATCCGTCTCCCCAGCGCCATCTGAGCCATCCGTCTCCCCAGCGCCATCTGAGCCATCCGTCTGCCAGGAGCCTGCAAAGCCGCCCGTCTGCCATGAGCCTGCAAAGCCGCCCGTCTGCCATGAGCCTACAGAGCCATCCGCCAGACAGGAGCCGCTAGAGTCGTCAGCCAGACAGGAGCCGCCCGCCAGACAGGATCTGCCAGAGCCGCCAACCAGACAGGATCTGCCAGAGCCGCCAACCAGACAGGATCTGCCAGAGCCGCCAACCAGACAGGATCTGCCAGAGCCGCCAACCAGACAGGATCTGCCAGAGCCGCCAGAGAGCCATGAGCAGCCAGAGCCGTCAGAGAGCCATGAGCAGCCAGAGCCGTCAGAGAGCCATGAGCAGCCAGAGCTGTCAGAGAGCCATGAGCAGCCAGAGCCGTCAGAGAGCCATGAGCGTCGAGAGCCGTCAGCCTGCCATGAGCGTCGAGAGCCGTCAGCCTGCCATGAGCGTCGAGAGCCGTCAGCCTGCCATGAGCGTAGAGAGCCGTCAGTCTGCCATGAGCGTCGAGAGCCGTCAGCCTGCCATGAGCGTAGAGAGCCGTCAGTCTGCCATGAGCGTCGAGAGCCGTCAGCCTGCATGGACCTGCCAGAGCCGTCCAAACAGGACCTGCCAGAGTCCTTCAGCCGGGATCTGCCCCTTGTCCCGGTGTTGCCCCTTGTCCCGGTGCTGCCCCTTGTCCCGGTGCTGCCCCTTGTCCCGGTGCTGGTCCTTATCCTGGTGCTGCCCCTTGTTTTTGTGCTGCCCCTTGTCCCGGTGCTACCCCTTGTCCCGGTGCTGCCCCTTGTTCCGGTGCTAGCTGTTTATTTAGGGGAAGGTAGTGTTAGGGTGGTTAGTGGAAGGGGTAGAAAGAAGAGGGGAGTGACTATGGTGGTGCGGGGACAGCGTCCTGAACCGGAACCACCACCGTGGTCAACTGCCCACCCGGACCCTCCCCTGGACTTTGTGCTGGTGCGCCCGGCGTTCGCACCTTGGGGGGGGGGTACTGTAACAGTCCTGACCTATTTATGTTAGTTTTTATGTGTTTATGGTCAGGGCATGTGTTTTGGGTGGGCAGTCTATGTTATCTGTTTCTATGTTGGTTTCGGTTTGCCTGGTATGGCTCTTGATTAGAGGCAGGTGGTTTGCATTTTCCTCTAATCAAGAGTCATATTTAGGTAGGGCATTCTCACTGTTTGTTTGTGGGTGATTGTCTCCTGTGATGTCTTCGTCGTTGTCGATGTTTTTTCACATATGGGACTGTTTGGCTGTTCGTGCGTTTTTTGATGTACGTTCCTGTTCGTGAGTTTACGTTTGTCGATGTGAGTTTATGTTCAGGTTCCGTTGTACGTCGTTTTGTTATTTTGTAGTTTTGAAAGTGTTTTGTTTTGTTACGTGACCATCGTATTTATAATAAAGATGGCATATTTCCCTGAACCCGCATTTTGGTCAGAAGATCCTTCTCTCCTCACCTCTTCCGAGGATGAGGAAAGCGACAGCTATTACACCTATTCCCTATATAATCCTCTAATTTAGACCAGGGCCCTATTCATTATATAATCCTCTACTTTAGACCAGGGCCATATTCCCCATATAATACTCTACTGTAGACCAGGGCCCTATTCCCTATATAATACTCTACTGTAGACCAGGGCCCTATTCCCTATATAATACTCTACTGTAGACCAGGGCCCTATTCCCTATATAATACTCTACTGTAGACCAGGGCCCTATTCTCCATATAACACTCTACTTTAGACCAGGGCCTCATTCCCTTAATAATACTCTACTTTAGATTAGGGCCCTATTCCCTATATAATACTTCACTTTAGACCAGGGCCCTATTTCCTATATAATACTCTACTGTAGACCAGGGCCCTATTCCCTATATAATAATCTACTTTAGACCAGGGCCCTATTCCCTATATAATACTCTACTGTAGACCAGGGCCTTATTCCCTTTATAATACTCTACTTTAGACCAGGGCCCTATTCCCTTTATAATACTCTACTTAAGACCATGGCCCTATTCCCCATATAACACTCTACTTTAGACCAGGGCCCTATTCCCTATAGAATACTATACTTTAGACCAGGGCCCTATTCCCTATATAATCCTCTACTTTAGACCAGGGCCCTATTCCCTATATAATACTCTACTTTAGACAAGGGCCCCATTCCCTATATAATACTCTACTTTAGACCAGGGCCCTATTCCCTATATAATAATCTACTGTAGACCTGTGCCCTATTCCCTATATAATACTTTACTTTAGACCAGGGCCCTATTCCCTATATAATACTCTACTTTAGACCAGGGCCCTATTCCCTATATAATTCTCTACTTTAGACCAGGGCCCTATTCCCTATATAATAATCTACTGTAGACCTGTGCCCTATTCCCTATATAATACTCTACTTTAGACCAGGGCCCTATTCCCTTTATAATACTCTACTTAAGACCATGGCCCTATTCCCCATATAACACTCTACTTTAGACCAGGGCCCTATTCCCTATATAATACTCTACTTTAGACCAGGGCCCTATTCCCTATATAATATTCTACTGTAGACCAGTGTCCCATTCCCTATATAATATTCTACTGTAGACAAGGGCCCTATTCCCTATATAATACTCCACTTTAGACCTGTGCCATATTCCCTATATAATACTCTACTTTAGACCAGGGCCCTATTCCCCTTTTAATACTCTACTTTAGACCAGGGCCCTATTCCCTATATAATCCTCTACTTTAGTCCAGGGCCCTATTCCCTATATAATATTCTACTGTAGACAAGGGCCCTATTCCCTATATAATACTCCACTTTAGACCTGTGCCATATTCCCTATATAATACTCTACTTTAGACCAGGGCCCTATTCCCTATATAATATTCTACTGTAGACCAGTGTCCCATTCCCTATATAATATTCTACTGTAGACAAGGGCCCTATTCCCTATATAATACTCCGCTTTAGACCTGTGCCATATTCCCTATATAATACTCTACTTTAGACCAGGGCCCTATTCCCCTTTTAATACTCTACTTTAGACCAGGGCCCTATTCCCTATATAATCCTCTACTTTAGTCCAGGGCCCTATTCCCTATATAATATTCTACTGTAGACAAGGGCCCTATTCCCTATATAATACTCCACTTTAGACCTGTGCCATATTCCCTATATAATACTCTACTTTAGACCAGGGCCCTATTCCCCTTTTAATACTCTACTTTAGACCAGGGCCCTCTTCCCTATATAATCCTCTACTTTAGTCCAGGGCCCTATTCCCTATATAATACTGTACTTTAAACCAGGGCCCTATTCCCTATATAATACTCTACTTTAGACCAGGGCCATATTCCATATATAATACTCTACTTAAGACCTGTGCCATATTCCTTATATAATACTCTACTGTAGACCAGGGCCCTATTCCCTATATAATACTCTACTTTAGACCAGGGCCCTATTCCCTATATAATACTCCACTTTAGACCTGTGCCATATTCCCTATATAATACTCTACTTTAAAACAGAGCCCTATTCCCTATATAATCCTCTAGACCAGGGTCATATTCCCTATATAGTACTCTACTTTAGACCAGGGCCCTATTCCCTATATAATATTCTACTGTAGACCAGTGTCCCATTCCCTATATAATATTCTACTGTAGACAAGGGCCCTATTCCCTATATAATACTCCACTTTAGACCTGTGCCATATTCCCCATATAACACTCTACTTTAGACCAGGGCCCTATTCCCTATATAATACTCTACTTTAGACCAGGGCCCTATTCCCTATATAATATTCTACTGTAGACCAGTGTCCCATTCCCTATATAATATTCTACTGTAGACAAGGGCCCTATTCCCTATATAATACTCCACTTTAGACCTGTGCCATATTCCCTATATAATACTCTACTTTAGACCAGGGCCCTATTCCCCTTTTAATACTCTACTTTAGACCAGGCCCCTATTCCCTATATAATCCTCTACTTTAGTCCAGGGCCCTATTCCCTATATAATATTCTACTGTAGACAAGGGCCCTATTCCCTATATAATACTCCACTTTAGACCTCTGCCATATTCCCTATATAATACTCTACTTTAGACCAGGGCCCTATTCCCTATATAATATTCTACTGTAGACCAGTGTCCCATTCCCTATATAATATTCTACTGTAGACAAGGGCCCTATTCCCTATATAATACTCCACTTTAGACCTGTGCCATATTCCCTATATAATACTCTACTTTAGACCAGGGCCCTATTCCCCTTTTAATACTCTACTTTAGACCAGGGCCCTATTCCCTATATAATCCTCTACTTTAGTCCAGGGCCCTATTCCCTATATAATATTCTACTGTAGACAAGGGCCCTATTCCCTATATAATACTCCACTTTAGACCTGTGCCATATTCCCTATACAATACTCTACTTTAGACCAGGGCCCTATTCCCTATATAATACTGTACTTTAAACCAGGGCCCTATTCCCTATATAATACTCTACTTTAGACCAGGGCCATATTCCATATATAATACTCTACTTAAGACCTGTGCCATATTCCCTATATAATACTCTACTGTAGACCAGGGCCCTATTCCCTATATAATACTCTACTTTAGACCAGGGCCCTATTCCCTATATAATACTCCACTTTACACCTGTGCCATATTCCCTATATAATACTCTACTTTAAAACAGAGCCCTATTCCCTATATAATCCTCTAGACCAGGGCCCTATTCCCTATATAATACTCTACTGTAGACCAGGGCCCTATTCCCTATATAATACTCTACTGTAGACCAGGGCCTTATTCCCTTTATAACACTCTACTTTAGACCAGGGCCCTATTCCCTTTATAATACTCTACTTAAGACCATGGCCCTATTCCCCATATAACACTCTACTTTCGACCAGGGCCCAATTCCCTATATAATACTCCACTTTAGACCAGGGCCCTATTCCCTATATAATACTCTACTTTAGACCAGAGCCCTATTCTCTATATAATACTCTACTGTAGACCAGTGTCCCATTCCCTATATAATAATCTACTGTAGACAAGGGCCCTATTCCCTATATAATACTCCACTTTAGACCTGTGCCATATTCCTTATATAATACTCTACTTTAGACCAGGGCCCTATTCCCCTTTTAATACTATACTTTAGACCAGGGCCCTATTCCCTATATAATCCTCTACTTTAGACCAGGGCCCAATTCCCTATATAATACTCTACTTTAGACCAGGTCCCTTTTCCCTATATAATACTCTACTTAGACCAGGGCCCTATTCCCTATATAATACTCTACTTTAGACCAGGGCCCTTTTCCCTATATAATACTCTACTTTAGACCAGGGCCCTATTCCCTATATAATACTCTATTTTAGAACGGGAACCTATTCCCTATATAATACTCTACTTTAGACCAGGGCCATATTCCATATATAATACTCTACTTTATACCATGGCCCTATTCCCTATATAATACTCTACTTTAGACCAGGGACCTATTCCCTATATAACACTCTACTTTAGACCAGGGCCCTATTCCATATATAATACTCTACTTTAGACCAGGGCCCTATTCCCTTTATAATACTCTACTTTAGACCAGGGCCCTATTCCCTATATAATCCTCTAGACCAGGGCCCTATTCCCTATATAATACTCTACTGTAGACCAGGGCCATATTCCCTATATAATACTCTACTTTAGACCAGGGCCCTATTCCCTATATAATACTCTACTTTAGACCAGGGCCCTATTCCCTATATAATACTCTACTTTAGACCAGGGCCCTATTCCCTATATAATACTCTACTTTAGACCGGGGCCCTATTCCCTATATAATCCTCTACTTTAGACCGGGGCCCTATTCCCTATATAATCCTCTACTTTAGACCGGGGCCCTATTCCCTATATAATACTCTACTTTAGACCAGGGCCCTATTCCCTATATAATAATCTACTTTAGACCAGGGCCCTATTCCCTATATTATACTCTACTTTAGACCAGGGCCCTATTCCCTATATAATACTCTACTGTAGACCAGGGCCTTATTCCCTTTATAACACTCTACTTTAGACCAGGGCCCTATTCCCTTTATAATACTCTACTTAAGACCATGGCCCTATTCCCCATATAACACTCTACTTTCGACAAGGGCCCTATTCCCTATATAATACTCTACTTTAGACCAGGGCCCTATTCCCTATATAATACTCTACTTTAGACCAGAGCCCTATTCTCTATATAATACTCTACTGTAGACCAGTGTCCCATTCCCTATATAATAATCTACTGTAGACAAGGGCCCTATTCCCTATATAATACTCCACTTTAGACCTGAGCCATATTCCCTATATAATACTCTACTTTAGACCAGGGCCCTATTCCCCTTATAATACTCTACTTTAGACCAGGGCCCTATTCCCTATATAATCCTCTACTTTAGACCAGGGCCCTATTCCCTATAATCCTCTACTTTAGACCAGGTCCCTTTTCCCTATATAATACTCTACTTTAGACCAGGGCCCTATTCCCTATATAATACTCTACTTTAGACCAGGGCCCTTTTCCCTATATAATACTCTACTTTAGACCAGGGCCATATTCCATATATAATACTCTACTTTATACCATGGCCCTATTCCCTATATAATACTCTACTTTAGATCAGGGACCTATTCCCTATATAACACTCTACTTTAGACCAGGGCCCTATTCCATATATAATACTCTACTTTAGACCAGGGCCCCATTCCCTATAAAATACTCTACTTTAGACCAGGGACCTATTCCCTATATAATCCTCTAGACCAGGGCCCTATTCCCTATATAATACTCTACTTTAGACCAGGGCCCTATTCCCTATATAATACTCTACTTTAGAACGGGAACCTATTCCCTATATAATCCTCTACTTTAGACCAGTGCCCTATTCCCTATATAATTCTCTATTGTAGACCAGTGTCCCATTCCCTACATAATAATCTACTGTAGACAAGGGCCCTATTCCCTATATAATACTCCACTTTAGACCTGTGCCATATTCCCTATATAATCCTCTATTGTAGACCATGGCCCTATTCCCCATATAATACTCTACTGTAGACCAGGTCCATATTCCCTATATAATACTCTACTTTATACCAGGGCCCTATTCCCTATATAATACTCTACTTTAGACCAGGGCCATATTCCATATATAATACTCTACTTTATACCATGGCCCTATTCCCTATATAATACTCTACTTTAGACCAGGGACCTATTCCCTATATAACACTCTACTTTAGACCAGGGCCCTATTCCATATATAATACTCTACTTTAGACCAGGGCCCTATTCCCTATATAATACTCTACTTTAGACCAGGGCCCTATTCCCTATATAATCCTCTAGACCAGGGCCCTATTCCCTATATAATACTCTACTGTAGACCAGGGCCATATTCCCTATATAATACTCTACTTTAGACCAGGTCCCTTTTCCCTATATAATACTCTACTTTAGACCAGGGCCCTATTCCCTATATAATACTCTACTTTAGACCAGGGCCCTTTTCCCTATATAATACTCTACTTTAGACCAGGGCCCTATTCCCTATATAATACTCTACTTTAGAACGGGAACCTATTCCCTATATAATACTCTACTTTAGAACGGGAACCTATTCCCTATATAATCCTCTACTTTAGACCAGGGCCCTATTCCCTATATAATTCTCTATTGTAGACCAGTGTCCCATTCCCTACATAATAATCTACTGTAGACAAGGGCCCTATTCCCTATATAATACTCCACTTTAGACCTGTGCCATATTCCCTATATAATCCTCTACTGTAGACCATGGCCCTATTCCCTATATAATACTCTACTTTAGACCAGGGCCCTATTCCCTATATAATACTCTACTTTATACCAGGGCCCTATTCCCTATATAATACTATACTCTAGACCAGGGCCATATTCCATATATAATACTCTACTGTAGACCAGGTCCATATTCCCTATATAATAATCTACTTTATACCAGGGCCCTATTCCCTATATAATACTCTACTTTAGACCAGGGCCATATTCCATATATAATACTCTACTTTATACCATGGCCCTATTCCCTATATAATCCTCTACTTTAGACCAGGTCCCTTTTCCCTATATAATATCCTACTTTAGACCAGGGCCCTATTCCCTATATAATATCCTACTATAGACCAGGGCCCTATTCCCTATATAATATCCTACTTTAGACCAGGGCCCTTTTCCCTATATAATACTCTACTTTAGACCAGGGCCCTATTCCCTATATAATACTCTACTTTAGACCAGGGCCCTATTCCCTATATAATAATCTACTTTAGACCAGGGCCCTATTCCCTATATAATACTCTACTTTAGACCAGGGCCATATTCCCTATATAGTAATCTACTTTAGACCAGAGCCCTATTCCCTATATAATAATCTACTTTAGACCAGGGCACTATTCCCTATATAATAGTCTACTTTAGACCAGGGCCCTATTCCCTATATAATACTCTACTTTAGACAAGGGCCATATTCCCTATATAATAATCTACTTTAGACCAGGGCCCTATTCCCTATATAATACTCTAATTTAAACCAGGGCCCTACTCCCTATATAATACTCTAATTTAGACCATGGCCCTATTCCCTATATAATACTCTACTTAAGACCATGGCCCCTTTCCCTATGTAATATTCTACTTTAGACCAGGGCCCTATTCCCTATATAATACTCTACTTTAGACCAGGGCCCTATTCCCTATATAATACTCTACTTTAGACCAGGGCCCTATTCCCTATATAATACTCTACTGTAGACCAGGGCCTTATTCCCTATATAATACTCTACTTTAGACCAGGGCCCTATTCCCTATATAATACTCTACTTTAGACCAGGGCCCTATTCCCTATATAATACTCTACTTTATACCAGGGCCCTATTCCCTATATAATACTCTACTTTAGACCAGGGCCATATTCCATATATAATACTCTACTGTAGACCAGGGTCATATTCCCTATATAATCCTCTAGACCAGGGTCATATTCCCTATATAGTACTCTACTTTAGACCAGAGCCCTATTCCCTACATAATACTCTACTGTAGACCAGGGCCTTATTCCCTATATAATAATCTATTTTAGACCAGGGCCCTATTCCCTATATAATACTCCACTTTAGACTAGGGCCATATTCCCTATATAATACTCTAATTTAAACCAGGGCCATATTCCCTATATAATACTCTACTTTAGACCAGGGACCTATTCCCTATATAATACTCTACTTTAGACCAGGGCCCTATTCCCTATATAATACTCTACTTTAGACCAGGGCCCTATTCCCTATATAATACTCTACTGTAGACCAGGGCCCTATTCCCTATATAATACTCTACTGTAGACCAGGGCCATATTCCCTATATAATACTCTACTTTAGACCAGGGCCATATTCCCTATATAATACTCTATTGTAGACCAGTATCCCATTCCCTACATAATAATCTACTGTAGACAAGGGCCCTATTCCCTATATAATACTCTACTGTAGACCATGGCCATATTCCCTATATAATACTCTACTGTAGACCATGGCCCTATTCCCCATATAACACTCTACTTTAGACCAGGGCCCTATTCCCTATATAATACTCTACTTTATACCAGGGCCCTATTCCCTATATAATACTCTACTTTAGACCAGGGCCATATTCCATATATAATACTCTACTTAAGACCTGTGCCATATTCCCTATATAATACTCTACTGTAGACCAGGGCCCTATTCCCTATATAATACTCTACTTTAGACCAGGGCCCTATTCCCTATATAATACTCCACTTTAGACCTGTGTCATATTCCCTATATAATACTCTACTTTAAAACAGAGCCTGATTCCCTATATAATCCTCTAGACCAGGGTCATATTCCCTATATAGTACTCTACTTTAGACCAGAGCCCTGTTCCCTATATAATACTCTATTTTAGACCATGGCCCTATTCCCTATATAATACTCTACTTTAGACCAGGGCCCTATTCCCTATATAATACTCTACTTTAGACCAGGGCCCTATTCCCTATATAATACTCTACTGTAGACCAGGGCCCTATTCCCTATATAATACTCTACTGTAGACCAGGGCCATATTCCCTATATAATACTCTACTTTAGACCAGGGCCATATTCCCTATATAATACTCTATTGTAGACCAGTATCCCATTCCCTACATAATAATCTACTGTAGACAAGGGCCCTATTCCCTATATAATACTCTACTGTAGACCATGGCCATATTCCCTATATAATACTCTACTGTAGACCATGGCCCTATTCCCCATATAACACTCTACTTTAGACCAGGGCCCTATTCCCTATATAATACTCTACTTTATACCAGGGCCCTATTCCCTATATAATACTCTACTTTAGACCAGGGCCATATTCCATATATAATACTCTACTTAAGACCTGTGCCATATTCCCTATATAATACTCTACTGTAGACCAGGGCCCTATTCCCTATATAATACTCTACTTTAGACCAGGGCCCTATTCCCTATATAATACTCCACTTTAGACCTGTGTCATATTCCCTATATAATACTCTACTTTAAAACAGAGCCTGATTCCCTATATAATCCTCTAGACCAGGGTCATATTCCCTATATAGTACTCTACTTTAGACCAGAGCCCTGTTCCCTATATAATACTCTATTTTAGACCATGGCCCTATTCCCTATATAATACTCCACTTTAGACCAGGGCCCTATTCCCTATATAATACTCTACTTTAGACCAGGGCCCTATTCCCAATATATTACTCTACTGTAGACCAGGACCCTATTCCCTATATAATCCTCTAATTTAGACCAGGGCCCTATTCCCCATATAATACTCTACTGTAGACCAGGGCCCTATTCCCTATATAATACTCTACTGTAGACCAGGGCCCTATTTCCTACATAATACTCTACTGTAGACCAGGGCCCGATTCCCTATATAATACTATACTTTAGACCAGGGCCCTATTCCCTATATAATAATCTACTTTAGACCAGGGCCCTATTCCCTATATAATACTCTACTTTAGACCAGGGCCCTATTCCCTATATAATACTCTACTGTAGACCATGGCCCTATTCCCTATATAATATTCTACTGTAGACAAGGGCCCTATTCCCTATATAATACTCCACTTTAGACCTGTTCCATATTCCCTATATAATACTCTACTTTAGACCAGGGCCCTATTCCCCTTTTAATACTCTACTTTAGACCAGGGCCCTATTCCCTATAATCCTCTACTTTAGACCAGGTCCCTTTTCCCTATATAATAATCTACTTTAGAACAGGGCCCTATTCCCTATATAATACTCTAATTTAAACCAGGGCCCTATTCCCTATATAATACTCTACTTAAGACCATGGCCCCTTTCCCTATGTAATATTCTACTTTAGACCTGGGCCCTATTCCCTATATAATACTCTACTTTAGACCATTGCCCTATTCCCTATATAATACTCTACTTTAGACCAGGGCCCTATTCCCTATATAATACTCTACTGTAGACCAGGGCCTTATTCCCTATATAATACTCTACTTTAGACCAGGGCCCTATTCCCTATATAATACTCTACTTTAGACCAGGGCCCTATTCCCTATATAATACTCTACTTTATACCAGGGCCCTATTCCCTATATAATACTCTACTTTAGACCAGGGCCATATTCCATATATAATACTCTACTGTAGACCAGGGCCATATTCCCTATATAATCCTCTAGACCAGGGTCATATTCCCTATATAGTACTCTACTTTAGACCAGAGCCCTATTCCCTACATAATACTCTACTGTAGACCAGGGCCTTATTCCCTATATAATAATCTATTTTAGACCAGGGCCCTATTCCCTATATAATACTCTACTTTAGACCAGGGCCATATTCCATATATAATACTCTACTTAAGACCTGTGCCATATTCCCTATATAATACTCTACTGTAGACCAGGGCCCTATTCCCTATATAATACTCTACTTTAGACCAGGGCCCTATTCCCTATATAATACTCCACTTTAGACCTGTGTCATATTCCCTATATAATACTCTACTTTAAAACAGAGCCTGATTCCCTATATAATCCTCTAGACCAGGGTCATATTCCCTATATAGTACTCTACTTTAGACCAGAGCCCTGTTCCCTATATAATACTCTATTTTAGACCATGGCCCTATTCCCTATATAATACTCCACTTTAGACCAGGGCCCTATTCCCTATATAATACTCTACTTTAGACCAGGGCCCTATTCCCAATATATTACTCTACTGTAGACCAGGACCCTATTCCCTATATAATCCTCTAATTTAGACCAGGGCCCTATTCATTATATAATCCTCTACTTTAGACCAGGGCCATATTCCCCATATAATACTCTACTGTAGACCAGGGCCCTATTCCCTATATAATACTCTACTGTAGACCAGGGCCCTATTTCCTACATAATACTCTACTGTAGACCAGGGCCCGATTCCCTATATAATACTATACTTTAGACCAGGGCCCTATTCCCTATATAATAATCTACTTTAGACCAGGGCCCTATTCCCTATATAATACTCTACTTTAGACCAGGGCCCTATTCCCTATATAATACTCTACTGTAGACCATGGCCCTATTCCCTATATAATATTCTACTGTAGACAAGGGCCCTATTCCCTATATAATACTCCACTTTAGACCTGTTCCATATTCCCTATATAATACTCTACTTTAGACCAGGGCCCTATTCCCCTTTTAATACTCTACTTTAGACCAGGGCCCTATTCCCTATAATCCTCTACTTTAGACCAGGTCCCTTTTCCCTATATAATAATCTACTTTAGAACAGGGCCCTATTCCCTATATAATACTCTAATTTAAACCAGGGCCCTATTCCCTATATAATACTCTACTTAAGACCATGGCCCCTTTCCCTATGTAATATTCTACTTTAGACCTGGGCCCTATTCCCTATATAATACTCTACTTTAGACCATTGCCCTATTCCCTATATAATACTCTACTTTAGACCAGGGCCCTATTCCCTATATAATACTCTACTGTAGACCAGGGCCTTATTCCCTATATAATACTCTACTTTAGACCAGGGCCCTATTCCCTATATAATACTCTACTTTAGACCAGGGCCCTATTCCCTATATAATACTCTACTTTATACCAGGGCCCTATTCCCTATATAATACTCTACTTTAGACCAGGGCCATATTCCATATATAATACTCTACTGTAGACCAGGGCCATATTCCCTATATAATCCTCTAGACCAGGGTCATATTCCCTATATAGTACTCTACTTTAGACCAGAGCCCTATTCCCTACATAATACTCTACTGTAGACCAGGGCCTTATTCCCTATATAATAATCTATTTTAGACCAGGGCCCTATTCCCTATATAATACTCCACTTTAGACTAGGGCCATATTCCCTATATAATACTCTAATTTAAACCAGGGCCCTATTCCCTATATAATACTCTACTTTAGACCAGGGACCTATTCCCTATATAATACTCTACTTTAGACCAGGGCCCTATTCCCTATATAATACTCTACTTTAGACCAGGGCCCTATTCCCTATATAATACTCTACTGTAGACCAGGGCCCTATTCCCTATATAATACTCTACTGTAGACCAGGGCCATATTCCCTATATAATACTCTACTTTAGACCAGGGCCATATTCCCTATATAATACTCTATTGTAGACCAGTATCCCATTCCCTACATAATAATCTACTGTAGACAAGGGCCCTATTCCCTATATAACACTCCACTTTAGACCTGTGCCATATTCCCTATATAATACTCTACTTTAGACCAGGGCCCTATTCCCTATATAATACTCTACTGTAGACCATGGCCCTGTTCCCTTTTTAATACTCTACTTTAGACCAGGGCCCTCTTCCCTATATAATCCTCTACTTTAGTCCAGGGCCCTATTCCCTATATAATACTCTACTTTATACCAGGGCCCTATTCCCTATATAATACTCTACTTTAGACCAGGGCCATATTCCATATATAATACTCTACTTAAGACCTGTGCCATATTCCCTATATAATACTCTACTGTAGACCAGGGCCCTATTCCCTATATAATACTCTACTTTAGACCAGGGCCCTATTCCCTATATAATACTCCACTTTAGACCTGTGCCATATTCCCTATATAATACTCTACTTTAAAACAGAGCCCGATTCCCTATATAATCCTCTAGACCAGGGTCATATTCCCTATATAGTACTCTACTTTAGACCAGAGCCCTGTTCCCTATATAATACTCTATTTTAGACCAGGGCCCTATTCCCTATATAATACTCCACTTTAGACCAGGGCCCTATTCCCTATATAATACTCTACTTTAGACCAGGGCCCTATTCCCAATATATTACTCTACTGTAGACCAGGACCCTATTCCCTATATAATCCTCTAATTTAGACCAGGGCCCTATTCCCTATATAATACTCTACTGTAGACCATGGCCCTATTCCCTATATAATATTCTACTGTAGACCATGGCCCTATTCCCCTTTTAATACTCTACTTTAGACCAGGGCCCTATTCCCTATATAATCCTCTACTTTAGACCAGGCCCCTATTCCCTATATAATACTCTACTTTAGACAAGAGCCCTATTCCTTATATAATACTCTACCTTAGACCAGGGCCCTATTCCCTATATAATACTCTACTTTAGACAAGGGCCCTATTCCCTATATAATACTCTACTTTATACCAGGGCCCTATTCCCTATATATAATACTCTACTTTAGACCAGGGCCATATTCCCTATATAATCCTCTAGACCGGGGTCATATTCCCTATATAGTACTCTACTTTAGACCAGAACCCTATTCCCTATATAATACTCTACTGTAGACCAGGGCCTTATTCCCTATATAATACTCTACTTTAGACCAGGGCCATATTCCCTATATAATACTCTACTGTAGACCAGGGCCCTATTCCCTATATAATACTCTACTTTAGACCAGGGCCCTTTTCCCTATATAATACTCTATTGTAGACCAGAATCCCATTCCCTACATAATAATCTACTGTAGACAAGGGCCCTATTCCCTATATAACACTCCACTTTAGACCTGTGCCATATTCCCTATATAATACTCTACTGTAGACCATGGCCCTATTCCCTATATAACACTCTACTTTAGACCAGGGCCCTATTCCCTATATATTACTCTACTTTAGACCTGGGCCCTATTCCCTATATAATCCTCTACTATAGACCAGTGTCCCATTCCCTATATAATAATCTACTGTAGACCAGGGCCCTATTCCCTATATAATACTCCACTTTAGACCTGTGCCATATTCCCTATATAATACTCTACTTTAAAATAGAGCCCTATTCCCTATATAATCCTCTAGACCAGGGTCATATTCCCTATATAGTACTCTACTTTAGACCAGAGCCCTATTCCCTATATAATACTCTATTTTAGACCAGAGCCCTATTCCCTATATATTACTCTACTGTAGACCAGGACCCTATTCCCCATATAATACTCTACTTTAGACCAGGGCCCTATTCCCTATGTAATACTCTACTCTAGACCAGGGCCCTATTCCCTATATAATACTCTACTTAAGACCATGGCCTTTTTCCCTATATAATATTCTACTTTAGACCAGGGCCCTATTCCCTATATAATACTCTACTTTAGACCAGGGCCCTATTCCCTATGTAATACTCTAATGTAGACCAGGGCCTTATTCCCTATATAATACTATACTTTAGACCAGGGTCATATTCCCTATATAATACTCTACTTTAGACCAGGGCCTTATTCCCTATATAATACTCTACTTTAGACCAGGGCCCTATTCCCTATATAATAGTCCACTTTAGACCTGAGCCATATTCCCTATATAATACTCTACTTTAGACCAGGGCCCTATTCCCTATATAATATTCTACTTTAGACCAGGGCCCTATTCCCTATATAATACTCTACTTTAGACCAGGGCCCTATTCCCTATATAATACTCTAATGTAGACCAGGGCCTTATTCCCTTTATAATACTCTACTTTAGACCAGGGCCATATTCCCTATATAATACTATACTTTAGACCAGGGTCATATTCCCTATATAATACTCTACTTTAGACCAGGGCCCTATTCCCTATATAATACTCTACTTTAGACCAGGGCCATATTCCCTATATAATACTCTACTTTAGACCAGGGCCCTATTCCCTATATAATACTCTAATGTAGACCAGGGCCTTATTCCCTATATAATACTATACTTTAGACCAGGGTCATATTCCCTATATAATACTCTACTTTAGACCAGGGTCATATTCCCTATATAATACTCTACTTTAGACCAGGGTCATATTCCCTATATAATACTCTACTTTAGACCAGGGTCATATTCCCTATATAATACTCTTCTTTAGACCAGGGCCATATTCCCTATATAATACTCTACTTTAGACCAGGGCCCTATTCCCTATATAATACTCTACTTTAGACCAGGGCCCTATTTCCTATGTAATACTCTACTTTAGACCAGGGCCCTATTCCCTATATAATACTCTACTTTAGACCAGAGCCCTATTCCCTATATAATAATCTACTTAAGACCATGGCCCTTTTCCCTATATAATCCTTTACTTTAGACCAGGGCAATATTCCCTATATAATACTCTACTTTAGACAAGGGCCATATTCCCTATATAATACTCTACTGTAGACCAGTGCCCTATTCCCTATATAATACTCTACTTTAGACTAGGGCCATATTCCCTATATAATACTCTACTTTAGACAAGGGCCCCATTCCCTATATAATACTCTACTTTAGACCAGGGCCATATTCCCTATATAATACTCTACTTTAGACCAGGGCCCTATTCCCTATATAATACTTTACTTTAGACCAGGGCCCTATTCCCTATATAATACTCTACTTTAGACAAGGGCCCTATTCCCTATATAATACTCTACTTTATACCAGGGCCCTATTCCCTATATAATACTCTACTTTATACCAGGGCCCTATTCCCTATATATAATACTCTACTTTAGACCAGGGCCCTATTCCCTATGTAATACTCTACTCTAGACCAGGGCCCTATTCCCTATATAATACTATACTTTAGACCAGGGCCATATTCCCTATATAATCCTCTAGACCAGGGTCATATTCCCTATATAGTACTCTACTTTAGACCAGAACCCTATTCCCTATATAATACTCTAGTTTAGACCAGGGCCTTATTCCCTATATAATAATCTACTTTAGACCAGGGCCCTATTCCCTATTTAACAATCTATTTTAGACCAGGGCCCTATTCCCAATATAATACTCCACTTTAGACTAGGGCCATATTCCCTATATAATACTCTAATTTAAACCAGGGCCCTATTCCCTATATAATACTCTACTTTAGACCATGGCCCTATTCCCTATATAATACTCTAATGTAGACCAGGGCCTTATTCCCTATATAATACTATACTTTAGACGAGGGTCCTATTCCCTATATAATACTCTACTTTAGACCAGGGCCCCATTCCCTATATAATACTCTACTTTAGACCAGGGCCCTATTTCCTATATAATCCTCTACTGTAGACCTGTGCCCTATTCCCTATATAATACTTTACTTTAGACCAGGGCCCTATTCCATATATAATACTCTACTTGAGACCAGGGCCCTATTCCCTATATAATAATCTACTTTAGACCAGGGCCCTATTCCCTATATAATACTCTACTTTAGACCAGGGCAATATTCCCTATATAATAATCTAATTTAGACAAGAGCTCTATTCCCTATATAATAATCTACTTTAGACCAGGGCCCTATTCCCTATATAATACTCTACTTTAGTCAAGGACCAAATTCCCTATCTAATATTCTACTTTAGACCAGGGCCCTATTCCCTATATAATAATCTACTTTAGACCAGGGCCCTATTCCCTATATAATACTCCACTTTAGACCAGGGCCATATTCCCTATATAATACTCTAATTTAAACCAGGGCCCTATTCCCTATATAATACTCTGCTTTAGACCATGGCCCTATTCCCTATATAATACTCTACTTTAGACCAGGGCCCTATTCCCTATATAATACTCTACTTTAGACCAGGGCCCTATTCCCTATATAATACTCTAATGTAGACCAGGGCCCTATTCCCTATATAATACTCTACTATAGACCAGGGCCCTATTCATTATATAATACTATACTTTAGACCTGGGCCCTGTTCCCTATGTAATACTCTACTGTAGACCAGGGCCCTATTCCCTATATAATACTCTACTTAAGACCATGGCCCTATTCCCTATATAATACTCTACTTTAGACCAGGGCCCTATTCCCTATATAATACTCTAATGTAGACCAGGGCCTTATTCCCTTTATAATACTCTACTTTAGACCAGGGCCATATTCCCTATATAATACTATACTTTAGACCAGGGTCATATTCCCTATATAATACTCTACTTTAGACCAGGGCCCTATTCCCTATATAATACTCTACTTTAGACCAGGGCCATATTCCCTATATAATACTCTACTTTAGACCAGGGCCCTATTCCCTATATAATACTCTACTTTAGACCAGGGCCCTATTCCCTATATAATACTCTAATGTAGACCAGGGCCTTATTCCCTATATAATACTAAACTTTAGACCAGGGTCATATTCCCTATATAATACTCTACTTTAGACCAGGGTCATATTCCCTATATAATACTCTACTTTAGACCAGGGTCATATTCCCTATATAATACTCTACTTTAGACCAGGGTCATATTCCCTATATAATACTCTTCTTTAGACCAGGGCCATATTCCCTATATAATACTCTACTTTAGACCAGGGCCCTATTCCCTATATAATACTCTACTGTAGACCAGGGCCCTATTCCCTATATAATACTCTACTTTAGACCAGGGCCCTATTCCCTATATAATACTCTACTTTATACCAGGGCCCTATTCCCTATATAATACTCTACTCTAGACCAGGGCCATATTCCATATATAATACTCTACTGTAGACCAGCTCCATATTCCCTATATAATACTCTACTTTATACCAGGGCCCTATTCCCTATATAATACTCTACTTTAGACCAGGGCCATATTCCCTATATAATACTCTACTTTAGACCAGGGCCCTATTCCCTATATAATACTCTACTTTAGACCAGGGCCCTATTCCCTATATATTACTCTACTTTAGACCAGGGCCCTATTCCCTATATAATACTCTACTTTAGACCGGGGCCCTATTCCCTATATAATCCTCTACTTTAGACCGGGGCCCTATTCCCTATATAATCCTCTACTTTAGACCGGGGCCGTATTCCCTATATAATACTCTACTTTAGACCAGGGCCCTATTCCCTATATAATAATCTACTTTAGACCGGGGCCCTATTCCCTATATAATACTCTACTTTAGACCAGGGCCCTATTCCCTATATAATAATCTACTTTAGACCAGGGCCCTATTCCCTATATAATAATCTACTTTAGACCAGGGCCCTATTCCCTATATTATACTCTACTTTAGACCAGAGCCCTATTCTCTATATAATACTCTACTGTAGACCAGTGTCCCATTCCCTATATAATAATCTACTGTAGACAAGGGCCCTATTCCCTATATAATACTCCACTTTAGACCTGAGCCATATTCCCTATATAATACTCTACTTTAGACCAGGGCCCTATTCCCCTTTTAATACTCTACTTTAGACCAGGGCCCTATTCCCTATATAATCCTCTACTTTAGACCAGGGCCCTATTCCCTATAATCCTCTACTTTAGACCAGGTCCCTTTTCCCTATATAATACTCTACTTTAGACCAGGGCCCTATTCCCTATATAATACTCTACTTTAGACCAGGGCCCTTTTCCCTATATAATACTCTACTGTAGACCTGTGCCCTATTCCCTATATAATACTCTACTTTATACCATGGCCCTATTCCCTATATAATACTCTACTTTAGACCAGGGACCTATTCCCTATATAACACTCTACTTTAGACCAGGGCCCTATTCCATATATAATACTCTACTTTAGACCAGGGCCATATTCCCTATATAATATTCTACTGTAGACCAGTGTCCCATTCCCTATATAATATTCTACTGTAGACAAGGGCCCTATTCCCTATATAATACTCCACTTTAGACCTGTGCCATATTCCCTATATAATACTCTACTTTAGACCAGGGCCCTATTCCCCTTTTAATACTCTACTTTAGACCAGGGCCCTATTCCCTATATAATCCTCTACTTTAGTCCAGGGCCCTATTCCCTATATAATATTCTACTGTAGACAAGGGCCCTATTCCCTATATAATACTCCACTTTAGACCTGTGCCATATTCCCTATATAATACTCTACTTTAGACCAGGGCCCTATTCCCTATATAATATTCTACTGTAGACCAGTGTCCCATTCCCTATATAATATTCTACTGTAGACAAGGGCCCTATTCCCTATATAATACTCCACTTTAGACCTGTGCCATATTCCCTATATAACACTCTACTTTAGACCAGGGCCCTATTCCCCTTTTAATACTCTACTTTAGACCAGGGCCCTATTCCCTATATAATCCTCTACTTTAGTCCAGGGCCCTATTCCCTATATAATATTCTACTGTAGACAAGGGCCCTATTCCCTATATAATACTCCACTTTAGACCTGTGCCATATTCCCTATATAATACTCTACTTTAGACCAGGGCCCTATTCCCTATATAATACTCTACTTAAGACCATGGCCCTATTCCCTATATAATACTCTACTTTAGACCAGGGCCCTATTCCCTATATAATACTCTAATGTAGACCAGGGCCTTATTCCCTTTATAATACTCTACTTTAGACCAGGGCCATATTCCCTATATAATAATCTACTTTAGACCAGGGCCCTATTCCCTATATAATACTCTACTTAAGACCATGGCCCTATTCCCTATATAATACTCTACTTTAGACCAGGGCCCTATTCCCTATATAATACTCTAATGTAGACCAGGGCCTTATTCCCTTTATAATACTCTACTTTAGACCAGGGCCATATTCCCTATATAATAATCTACTTTAGACCAGGGCCCTATTCCCTATATAATACTCTACTTAAGACCATGGCCCTATTCCCTATATAATACTCTACTTTAGACCAGGGCCCTATTCCCTATATAATACTCTAATGTAGACCAGGGCCTTATTCCCTTTATAATACTCTACTTTAGACCAGGGCCATATTCCCTATATAATAATCTACTTTAGACCAGGGCCCTATTCCCTATATAATACTCTACTTAAGACCATGGCCCTATTCCCTATATAATACTCTACTTTAGACCAGGGCCCTATTCCCTATATAATACTCTAATGTAGACCAGGGCCTTATTCCCTTTATAATACTCTACTTTAGACCAGGGCCATATTCCCTATATAATAATCTACTTTAGACCAGGGCCCTATTCCCTATATAATACTCTACTTAAGACCAGGGCCCTATTCCCTATATAATACTCTACTTTAGACCAGGGCCCTATTCCCTATATAATAGTCTACTTTAGACCAGGGCCCTATTCCCTATATAATACTCTACTTTAGACAAGGGCCATATTCCCTATATAATAATCTACTTTAGACCAGGGCCCTATTCCCTATATAATACTCTAATTTAAACCAGGGCCCTATTCCCTATATAATACTCTAATTTAGACCATGGCCCTATTCCCTATATAATACTCTACTTAAGACCATGGCCCCTTTCCCTATGTAATATTCTACTTTAGACCAGGGCCCTATTCCCTATATAATACTCTACTTTAGACCAGGGCCCTATTCCCTATATAATACTCTACTTTAGACCAGGGCCCTATTCCCTATATAATACTCTACTTTAGACCAGGGCCCTATTCCCTATATAATACTCTACTGTAGACCAGGGCCCTATTCCCTATATAATACTCTACTGTAGACCAGGGCCATATTCCCTATATAATACTCTACTTTAGACCAGGGCCATATTCCCTATATAATACTCTATTGTAGACCAGTATCCCATTCCCTACATAATAATCTACTGTAGACAAGGGCCCTATTCCCTATATAACACTCCACTTTAGACCTGTGCCATATTCCCTATATAATACTCTACTTTAGACCAGGGCCCTATTCCCTATATAATACTCTACTGTAGACCATGGCCATATTCCCTATATAATACTCTACTGTAGACCATGGCCCTATTCCCCATATAACACTCTACTTTAGACCAGGGCCCTATTCCCTATATAATACTCTACTTTATACCAGGGCCCTATTCCCTATATAATACTCTACTTTAGACCAGGGCCCTATTCCCTATATTATACTCTACTTTAGACCAGGGCCCTATTCCCTATATAATACTCTACTCTAGACCAGGGCCCTATTCCCCATATAACACTCTACTTTCGACCAGGGCCCTATTCCCTATATAATACTCTACTTTAGACCAGGGCCCTATTCCCTATATAATACTCTACTTTAGACCAGATCCCTATTCTCTATATAATACTCTACTGTAGACCAGTGTCCCATTCCCTATATAATAATATACGGTAGACAAGGGCCCTATTCCCTATATAATATTCCACTTTAGACCTGAGCCATATTCCCTATATAATACTCTACTTTAGACCAGGGCCCTATTCCCCTTTTAATACTCTACTTTAGACCAGGGCCCTATTCCCTATATAATACTCTACTTTAGACCAGGGCCCTATTCCCTATAATCCTCTATTTTAGACCAGGTCCCTTTTCCCTATATAATAATCTACTTTAGACCAGGGCCCTATTCCCTATATTATACTCTACTTTAGACCAGGGCCCTATTCCCTATATAATACTCTACTGTAGACCAGGGCCTTATTCCCTATATAACACTCTACTTTAGACCAGGGCCCTATTCCCTTTATAATACTCTACTTAAGACCATGGCCCTATTCCCCATATAACACTCTACTTTAGACCAGGGCCCTATTCCCTATATAACACTCTACTTTAGACCAGGGCCCTATTCCCTATATAATACTCTACTTTAGACCAGGGCCCTATTCCCTATATAATACTCTACTTTAGACCAGGGCCCTATTCCCTATATAATACTCTACTTTAGACCAGGGCCCTATTCCCTATATAATTCTCTACTTTAGATCAGGGCCCTATTCCCTATATAATAATCTACTGTAGACCTGTGCCCTATTCCCTATATAATACTCTACTTTAGACCAGGGCCCTATTCCCTTTATAATACTCTACTTAAGACCATGGCCCTAATCCCCATATAACACTCTACTTTAGACCAGGGCACCATTCCCTATATAATACTCTACTTTAGACCAGGGCCCTATTCCCTATATAATATTCTACTGTAGACCAGTGTCCCATTCCCTATATAATATTCTACTGTAGACAAGGGCCCTATTCCCTATATAATACTCCACTTTAGACCTGTGCCATATTCCCTATATAATACTCTACTTTAGACCAGGGCCCTATTCCCCTTTTAATACTCTACTTTAGACCAGGGCCCTATTCCCTATATAATCCTCTACTTTAGTCCAGGGCCCTATTCCCTATATAATATTCTACTGTAGACAAGGGCCCTATTCCCTATATAATACTCCACTTTAGACCTGTGCCATATTCCCTATATAATACTCTACTTTAGACCAGGGCCCTATTCCCTATATAATATTCTACTGTAGACCAGTGTCCCATTCCCTATATAATATTCTACTGTAGACAAGGGCCCTATTCCCTATATAATACTCCACTTTAGACCTGTGCCATATTCCCTATATAACACTCTACTTTAGACCAGGGCCCTATTCCCCTTTTAATACTCTACTTTAGACCAGGGCCCTATTCCCTATATAATCCTCTACTTTAGTCCAGGGCCCTATTCCCTATATAATATTCTACTGTAGACAAGGGCCCTATTCCCTATATAATACTCCACTTTAGACCTGTGCCATATTCCCTATATAATACTCTACTTTAGACCAGGGCCCTATTCCCCTTTTAATACTCTACTTTAGACCAGGGCCCTCTTCCCTATATAATCCTCTACTTTAGTCCAGGGCCCTATTCCCTATATAATACTGTACTTTAAACCAGGGCCCTATTCCCTATATAATACTCTACTTTAGACCAGGGCCATATTCCATATATAATACTCTACTTAAGACCTGTGCCATATTCCCTATATAATACTCTACTGTAGACCAGGGCCCTATTCCCTATATAATACTCTACTTTAGACCAGGGCCCTATTCCCTATATAATACTCCACTTTAGACCTGTGCCATATTCCCTATATAATACTCTACTTTAAAACAGAGCCCTATTCCCTATATAATCCTCTAGACCAGGGTCATATTCCCTATATAGTACTCTACTTTAGACCAGGGCCCTATTCCCTATATAATATTCTACTGTAGACCAGTGTCCCATTCCCTATATAATATTCTACTGTAGACAAGGGCCCTATTCCCTATATAATACTCCACTTTAGACCTGTGCCATATTCCCCATATAACACTCTACTTTAGACCAGGGCCCTATTCCCTATATAATACTCTACTTTAGACCAGGGCCCTATTCCCTATATAATATTCTACTGTAGACCAGTGTCCCATTCCCTATATAATATTCTACTGTAGACAAGGGCCCTATTCCCTATATAATACTCCACTTTAGACCTGTGCCATATTCCCTATATAATACTCTACTTTAGACCAGGGCCCTATTCCCCTTTTAATACTCTACTTTAGACCAGGCCCCTATTCCCTATATAATCCTCTACTTTAGTCCAGGGCCCTATTCCCTATATAATATTCTACTGTAGACAAGGGCCCTATTCCCTATATAATACTCCACTTTAGACCTGTGCCATATTCCCTATATAATACTCTACTTTAGACCAGGGCCCTATTCCCTATATAATATTCTACTGTAGACCAGTGTCCCATTCCCTATATAATATTCTACTGTAGACAAGGGCCCTATTCCCTATATAATACTCCACTTTAGACCTGTGCCATATTCCCTATATAATACTCTACTTTAGACCAGGGCCCTATTCCCCTTTTAATACTCTACTTTAGACCAGGGCCCTATTCCCTATATAATCCTCTACTTTAGTCCAGGGCCCTATTCCCTATATAATATTCTACTGTAGACAAGGGCCCTATTCCCTATATAATACTCCACTTTAGACCTGTGCCATATTCCCTATACAATACTCTACTTTAGACCAGGGCCCTATTCCCCTTTTAATACTCTACTTTAGACCAGGGCCCTCTTCCCTATATAATCCTCTACTTTAGTCCAGGGCCCTATTCCCTATATAATACTGTACTTTAAACCAGGGCCCTATTCCCTAAATAATACTCTACTTTAGACCAGGGCCATATTCCATATATAATACTCTACTTAAGACCTGTGCCATATTCCCTATATAATACTCTACTGTAGACCAGGGCCCTATTCCCTATATAATACTCTACTTTAGACCAGGGCCCTATTCCCTATATAATACTCCACTTTACACCTGTGCCATATTCCCTATATAATACTCTACTTTAAAACAGAGCCCTATTCCCTATATAATCCTCTAGACCAGGGCCCTATTCCCTATATAATACTCTACTGTAGACCAGGGCCCTATTCCCTATATAATACTCTACTGTAGACCAGGGCCTTATTCCCTTTATAACACTCTACTTTAGACCAGGGCCCTATTCCCTTTATAATACTCTACTTAAGACCATGGCCCTATTCCCCATATAACACTCTACTTTCGACCAGGGCCCAATTCCCTATATAATACTCCACTTTAGACCAGGGCCCTATTCCCTATATAATACTCTACTTTAGACCAGAGCCCTATTCTCTATATAATACTCTACTGTAGACCAGTGTCCCATTCCCTATATAATAATCTACTGTAGACAAGGGCCCTATTCCCTATATAATACTCCACTTTAGACCTGTGCCATATTCCTTATATAATACTCTACTTTAGACCAGGGCCCTATTCCCCTTTTAATACTCTACTTTAGACCAGGGCCCTATTCCCTATATAATCCTCTACTTTAGACCAGGGCCCAATTCCCTATATAATACTCTACTTTAGACCAGGTCCCTTTTCCCTATATAATACTCTACTTAGACCAGGGCCCTATTCCCTATTTAATACTCTACTTTAGACCAGGGCCCTTTTCCCTATATAATACTCTACTTTAGACCAGGGCCCTATTCCCTATATAATACTCTATTTTAGAACGGGAACCTATTCCCTATATAATACTCTACTTTAGACCAGGGCCATATTCCATATATAATACTCTACTTTATACCATGGCCCTATTCCCTATATAATACTCTACTTTAGACCAGGGACCTATTCCCTATATAACACTCTACTTTAGACCAGGGCCCTATTCCATATATAATACTCTACTTTAGACCAGGGCCCTATTCCCTTTATAATACTCTACTTTAGACCAGGGCCCTATTCCCTATATAATCCTCTAGACCAGGGCCCTATTCCCTATATAATACTCTACTGTAGACCAGGGCCATATTCCCTATATAATACTCTACTTTAGACCAGGGCCCTATTCCCTATATAATACTCTACTTTAGACCAGGGCCCTATTCCCTATATAATACTCTACTTTAGACCAGGGCCCTATTCCCTATATAATACTCTACTTTAGACCGGGGCCCTATTCCCTATATAATCCTCTACTTTAGACCGGGGCCCTATTCCCTATATAATCCTCTACTTTAGACCGGGGCCCTATTCCCTATATAATACTCTACTTTAGACCAGGGCCCTATTCCCTATATAATAATCTACTTTAGACCAGGGCCCTATTCCCTATATTATACTCTACTTTAGACCAGGGCCCTATTCCCTATATAATACTCTACTGTAGACCAGGGCCTTATTCCCTTTATAACACTCTACTTTAGACCAGGGCCCTATTCCCTTTATAATACTCTACTTAAGACCATGGCCCTATTCCCCATATAACACTCTACTTTCGACCAGGGCCCTATTCCCTATATAATACTCTACTTTAGACCAGGGCCCTATTCCCTATATAATACTCTACTTTAGACCAGAGCCCTATTCTCTATATAATACTCTACTGTAGACCAGTGTCCCATTCCCTATATAATAATCTACTGTAGACAAGGGCCCTATTCCCTATATAATACTCCACTTTAGACCTGAGCCATATTCCCTATATAATACTCTACTTTAGACCAGGGCCCTATTCCCCTTATAATACTCTACTTTAGACCAGGGCCCTATTCCCTATATAATCCTCTACTTTAGACCAGGGCCCTATTCCCTATAATCCTCTACTTTAGACCAGGTCCCTTTTCCCTATATAATACTCTACTTTAGACCAGGGCCCTATTCCCTATATAATACTCTACTTTAGACCAGGGCCCTTTTCCCTATATAATACTCTACTTTAGACCAGGGCCATATTCCATATATAATACTCTACTTTATACCATGGCCCTATTCCCTATATAATACTCTACTTTAGATCAGGGACCTATTCCCTATATACCACTCTACTTTAGACCAGGGCCCTATTCCATATATAATACTCTACTTTAGACCAGGGCCCCATTCCCTATAAAATACTCTACTTTAGACCAGGGACCTATTCCCTATATAATCCTCTAGACCAGGGCCCTATTCCCTATATAATACTCTACTTTAGACCAGGGCCCTATTCCCTATATAATACTCTACTTTAGAACGGGAACCTATTCCCTATATAATCCTCTACTTTAGACCAGGGCCCTATTCCCTATATAATTCTCTATTGTAGACCAGTGTCCCATTCCCTACATAATAATCTACTGTAGACAAGGGCCCTATTCCCTATATAATACTCCACTTTAGACCTGTGCCATATTCCCTATATAATCCTCTATTGTAGACCATGGCCCTATTCCCCATTAAATACTCTACTGTAGACCAGGTCCATATTCCCTATATAATACTCTACTTTATACCAGGGCCCTATTCCCTATATAATACTCTACTTTAGACCAGGGCCATATTCCATATATAATACTTTACTTTATACCATGGCCCTATTCCCTATATAATACTCTACTTTAGACCAGGGACCTATTCCCTATATAACACTCTACTTTAGACCAGGGCCCTATTCCATATATAATACTCTACTTTAGACCAGGGCCCTATTCCCTATATAATACTCTACTTTAGACCAGGGCCCTATTCCCTATATAATCCTCTACTGTAGACCATGGCCCTATTCCCTATATAATACTCTACTTTAGACCAGGGCCCTATTCCCTATATAATACTCTACTTTATACCAGGGCCCTATTCCCTATATAATACTATACTCTAGACCAGGGCCATATTCCATATATAATACTCTACTGTAGACCAGGTCCATATTCCCTATATAATAATCTACTTTATACCAGGGCCCTATTCCCTATATAATACTCTACTTTAGACCAGGGCCATATTCCATATATAATACTCTACTTTATACCATGGCCCTATTCCCTATATAATCCTCTACTTTAGACCAGGTCCCTTTTCCCTATATAATATCCTACTTTAGACCAGGGCCCTATTCCCTATATAATATCCTACTATAGACCAGGGCCCTATTCCCTATATAAAATCCTACTTTAGACCAGGGCCCTTTTCCCTATATAATACTCTACTTTAGACCAGGGCCCTATTCCCTATATAATACTCTACTTTAGACCAGGGCCCTATTCCCTATATAATAATCTACTTTAGACCAGGGCCCTATTCCCTATATAATACTCTACTTTAGACCAGGGCCATATTCCCTATATAGTAATCTACTTTAGACCAGAGCCCTATTCCCTATATAATAATCTACTTTAGACCAGGGCACTATTCCCTATATAATAGTCTACTTTAGACCAGGGCCCTATTCCCTATATAATACTCTACTTTAGACAAGGGCCATATTCCCTATATAATAATCTACTTTAGACCAGGGCCCTATTCCCTATATAATACTCTAATTTAAACCAGGGCCCTACTCCCTATATAATACTCTAATTTAGACCATGGCCCTATTCCCTATATAATACTCTACTTAAGACCATGGCCCCTTTCCCTATGTAATATTCTACTTTAGACCAGGGCCCTATTCCCTATATAATACTCTACTTTAGACCAGGGCCCTATTCCCTATATAATACTCTACTTTAGACCAGGGCCCTATTCCCTATATAATACTCTACTGTAGACCAGGGCCTTATTCCCTATATAATACTCTACTTTAGACCAGGGCCCTATTCCCTATATAATACTCTACTTTAGACCAGGGCCCTATTCCCTATATAATACTCTACCTTATACCAGGGCCCTATTCCCTATATAATACTCTACTTTAGACCAGGGCCATATTCCATATATAATACTCTACTGTAGACCAGGGCCATATTCCCTATATAATCCTCTAGACCAGGGTCATATTCCCTATATAGTACTCTACTTTAGACCAGAGCCCTATTCCCTACATAATACTCTACTGTAGACCAGGGCCTTATTCCCTATATAATAATCTATTTTAGTCCAGGGCCCTATTCCCTATATAATACTCCACTTTAGACTAGGGCCATATTCCCTATATAATACTCTAATTTAAACCAGGGCCATATTCCCTATATAATACTCTACTTTAGACCAGAAACCTATTCCCTATATAATACTCTACTTTAGACCAGGGCCCTATTCCCTATATAATACTCTACTTTAGACCAGGGCCCTATTCCCTATATAATACTCTACTGTAGACCAGGGCCCTATTCCCTATATAATACTCTACTGTAGACCAGGGCCATATTCCCTATATAATACTCTACTTTAGACCAGGGCCATATTCCCTATATAATACTCTATTGTAGACCAGTATCCCATTCCCTACATAATAATCTACTGTAGACAAGGGCCCTATTCCCTATATAACACTCCACTTTAGACCTGTGCCATATTCCCTATATAATACTCTACTTTAGACCAGGGCCCTATTCCCTATATAATACTCTACTGTAGACCATGGCCATATTCCCTATATAATACTCTACTGTAGACCATGGCCCTATTCCCCATATAACACTCTACTTTAGACCAGGGCCCTATTCCCTATATAATACTCTACTTTATACCAGGGCCCTATTCCCTATATAATACTCTACTTTAGACCAGGGCCATATTCCATATATAATACTCTACTTAAGACCTGTGCCATATTCCCTATATAATACTCTACTGTAGACCAGGGCCCTATTCCCTATATAATACTCTACTTTAGACCAGGGCCCTATTCCCTATATAATACTCCACTTTAGACCTGTGCCATATTCCCTATATAATACTCTACTTTAAAACAGAGCCCGATTCCCTATATAATCCTCTAGACCAGGGTCATATTCCCTATATAGTACTCTACTTTAGACCAGAGCCCTGTTCCCTATATAATACTCTATTTTAGACCATGGCCCTATTCCCTATATAATACTCCACTTTAGACCAGGGCCCTATTCCCTATATAATACTCTACTTTAGACCAGGGCCCTATTCCCAATATATTACTCTACTGTAGACCAGGACCCTATTCCCTATATAATCCTCTAATTTAGACCAGGGCCCTATTCATTATATAATCCTCTACTTTAGACCAGGGCCATATTCCCCATATAATACTCTACTGTAGACCAGGGCCCTATTCCCTATATAATACTCTACTGTAGACCAGGGCCCTATTTCCTACATAATACTCTACTGTAGACCAGGGCCCGATTCCCTATATAATACTATACTTTAGACCAGGGCCCTATTCCCTATATAATAATCTACTTTAGACCAGGGCCCTATTCCCTATATAATACTCTACTTTAGACCAGGGCCCTATTCCCTATATAATACTCTACTGTAGACCATGGCCCTATTCCCTATATAATATTCTACTGTAGACAAGGGCCCTATTCCCTATATAATACTCCACTTTAGACCTGTGCCATATTCCCTATATAATACTCTACTTTAGACCAGGGCCCTATTCCCCTTTTAATACTCTACTTTAGACCAGGGCCCTATTCCCTATAATCCTCTACTTTAGACCAGGTCCCTTTTCCCTATATAATAATCTACTTTAGACCAGGGCCCTATTCCCTATATAATACTCTAATTTAAACCAGGGCCCTATTCCCTATATAATACTCTAATTTAGACCATGGCCCTATTCCCTATATAATACTCTACTTAAGACCATGGCCCCTTTCCCTATGTAATATTCTACTTTAGACCTGGGCCCTATTCCCTATATAATACTCTACTTTAGACCATTGCCTTATTCCCTATATAATACTCTACTTTAGACCAGGGCCCTATTCCCTATATAATACTCTACTGTAGACCAGGGCCTTATTCCCTATATAATACTCTACTTTAGACCAGGGCCCTATTCCCTATATAATACTCTACTTTAGACCAGGGCCCTATTCCCTATATAATACTCTACTTTATACCAGGGCCCTATTCCCTATATAATACTCTACTTTAGACCAGGGCCATATTCCATATATAATACTCTACTGTAGACCAGGGCCATATTCCCTATATAATCCTCTAGACCAGGGTCATATTCCCTATATAGTACTCTACTTTAGACCAGAGCCCTATTCCCTACATAATACTCTACTGTAGACCAGGGCCTTATTCCCTATATAATAATCTATTTTAGACCAGGGCCCTATTCCCTATATAATACTCCACTTTAGACTAGGGCCATATTCCCTATATAATACTCTAATTTAAACCAGGGCCCTATTCCCTATATAATACTCTACTTTAGACCAGGGACCTATTCCCTATATAATACTCTACTTTAGACCAGGGCCCTATTCCCTATATAATACTCTACTTTAGACCAGGGCCCTATTCCCTATATAATACTCTACTGTAGACCAGGGCCCTATTCCCTATATAATACTCTACTGTAGACCAGGGCCATATTCCCTATATAATACTCTACTTTAGACCAGGGCCATATTCCCTATATAAAACTATACTTTAGACCAGAGCCCTATTCCTTATATAATAATCTACCTTAGACCAGGGCCATATTCCCCATATAACACTCTACTTTAGACCAGGGCCCTATTCCCTATATAATACTCTACTTTAGACCAGGGCCCTATTCCCTATATAATACTCTACTGTAGACCAATGCCCCATTCCCTATATAATATTCTACTGTAGACAAGGGCCCTATTCCCTATATAATACTCCACTTTAGACCTGTGCCATATTCCCTATATAGTACTCTACTTTAGACCAGGGCCCTATTCCCCTTTTAATACTCTACTTTAGACCAGGGCCCTATTCCCTATATAATCCTCTACTTTAGACCAGGCCCCTATTCCCTATATAATACTCTACTTTAGACAAGAGCCCTATTCCTTATATAATACTCTACCTTAGACCAGGGCCCTATTCCCTATATAATACTCTACTTTAGACAAGGGCCCTATTCCCTATATAATACTCTACTTTATACCAGGGCCCTATTCCCTATATATAATACTCTACTTTAGACCAGGGCCATATTCCCTATATAATCCTCTAGACCGGGGTCATATTCCCTATATAGTACTCTACTTTAGACCAGAACCCTATTCCCTATATAATACTCTACTGTAGACCAGGGCCTTATTCCCTATATAATACTCTACTGTAGACCAGGGCCTTATTCCCTATATAATACTCTACTTTAGACCAGGGCCATATTCCCTATATAATACTCTACTGTAGACCAGGGCCCTATTCCCAATATAATACTCTACTTTAGACCAGGGCCCTTTTCCCTATATAATACTCTATTGTAGACCAGTATCCCATTCCCTATATAACACTCCACTTTAGACCTGTGCCATATTCCCTATATAATACTCTACTGTAGACCATGGCCCTATTCCCTATATAACACTCTACTTTAGACCAGGGCCCTATTCCCTATATATTACTCTACTTTAGACCTGGGCCCTATTCCCTATATAATCCTCTACTATAGACCAGTGTCCCATTCCCTATATAATAATCTACTGTAGACCAGGGCCCTATTCCCTATATAATACTCCACTTTAGACCTGTGCCATATTCCCTATATAATACTCTACTTTAAAATAGAGCCCTATTCCCTATATAATCCTCTAGACCAGGGTCATATTCCCTATATAGTACTCTATTTTAGACCAGAGCCCTATTCCCTATATATTACTCTACTGTAGACCAGGACCCTATTCCCCATATAATACTCTACTTTAGACCAGGGCCCTATTCCCTATGTAATACTCTACTCTAGACCAGGGCCCTATTCCCTATATAATACTCTACTTAAGACCATGGCCTTATTCCCTATATAATATTCTACTTTAGACCAGGGCCCTATTCCCTATATAATACTCTACTTTAGACCAGGGCCCTATTCCCTATGTAATACTCTAATGTAGACCAGGGCCTTATTCCCTATATAATACTATACTTTAGACCAGGGTCATATTCCCTATATAATACTCTACTTTAGACCAGGGCCTTATTCCCTATATAATACTCTACTTTAGACCAGGGCCCTATTCCCTATATAATAGTCCACTTTAGACCTGAGCCATATTCCCTATATAATACTCTACTTTAGACCAGGGCCCTATTCCCTATATAATATTCTACTTTAGACCAGGGCCCTATTCCCTATATAATACTCTACTTTAGACCAGGGCCCTATTCCCTATATAATACTCTAATGTAGACCAGGGCCTTATTCCCTTTATAATACTCTACTTTAGACCAGGGCCATATTCCCTATATAATACTATACTTTAGACCAGGGTCATATTCCCTATATAATACTCTACTTTAGACCAGGGCCCTATTCCCTATATAATACTCTACTTTAGACCAGGGCCATATTCCCTATATAATACTCTACTTTAGACCAGGGCCCTATTCCCTATATAATACTCTACTTTAGACCAGGGCCCTATTCCCTATATAATACTCTAATGTAGACCAGGGCCTTATTCCCTATATAATACTATACTTTAGACCAGGGTCATATTCCCTATATAATACTCTACTTTAGACCAGGGTCATATTCCCTATATAATACTCTACTTTAGACCAGGGTCATATTCCCTATATAATACTCTACTTTAGACCAGGGTCATATTCCCTATATAATACTCTTCTTTAGACCAGGGCCATATTCCCTATATAATACTCTACTTTAGACCAGGGCCCTATTCCCTATATAATACTCTACTTTAGACCAGGGCCCTATTTCCTATGTAATACTCTACTTTAGACCAGGGCCCTATTCCCTATATAATACTCTACTTTAGACCAGGGCCCTATTCCCTATATAATACTCTACTTTAGACCAGAGCCCTATTCCCTATATAATAATCTACTTAAGACCATGGCCCTATTCCCTATATAATCCTTTACTTTAGACCAGGGCAATATTCCCTATATAATACTCTACTTTAGACAAGGGCCATATTCCCTATATAATACTCTACTGTAGACCAGTGCCATATTCCCTATATAATACTCTACTTTAGACTAGGGCCATATTCCCTATATAATACTCTACTTTAGACAAGGGCCCCATTCCCTATATAATACTCTACTTTAGACCAGGGCCATATTCCCTATATAATACTCTACTTTAGACCAGGGCCCTATTCCCTATATAATACTTTACTTTAGACCAGGGCCCTATTCCCTATATAATACTCTACTTTAGACAAGGGCCCTATTCCCTATATAATACTCTACTTTATACCAGGGCCCTATTCCCTATATAATACTCTACTTTATACCAGGGCCCTATTCCCTATATATAATACTCTACTTTAGACCAGGGCCATATTCCCTATATAATCCTCTAGACCAGGGTCATATTCCCTATATAGTACTCTACTTTCGACCAGAACCCTATTCCCTATATAATACTCTAGTTTAGACCAGGGCCTTATTCCCTATATAATAATCTACTTTAGACCAGGGCCCTATTCCCTATTTAACAATCTATTTTAGACCAGGGCCCTATTCCCAATATAATACTCCACTTTAGACTAGGGCCATATTCCCTATATAATACTCTAATTTAAACCAGGGCCCTATTCCCTATATAATACTCTACTTTAGACCATGGCCCTATTCCCTATATAATACTCTAATGTAGACCAGGGCCTTATTCCCTATATAATACTATACTTTAGACGAGGGTCCTATTCCCTATATAATACTCTACTTTAGACCAGGGCCCCATTCCCTATATAATACTCTACTTTAGACCAGGGCCCTATTTCCTATATAATCCTCTACTGTAGACCTGTGCCCTATTCCCTATATAATACTTTACTTTAGACCAGGGCCCTATTCCATATATAATACTCTACTTGAGACCAGGGCCCTATTCCCTATATAATAATCTACTTTAGACCAGGGCCCTATTCCCTATATAATACTCTACTTTAGACCAGGGCAATATTCCCTATATAATAATCTACTTTAGACCAGAGCCCTATTCCCTATATAATAATCTACTTTAGACCAGGGCCCTATTCCCTATATAATACTCTACTTTAGTCAAGGGCCAAATTCCCTATCTAATATTCTACTTTAGACCAGGGCCCTATTCCCTATATAATAATCTACTTTAGACCAGGGCCCTATTCCCTATATAATACTCCACTTTAGACCAGGGCCATATTCCCTATATAATACTCTAATTTAAACCAGGGCCCTATTCCCTATATAATACTCTGCTTTAGACCATGGCCCTATTCCCTATATAATACTCTACTTTAGACCAGGGCCCTATTCCCTATATAATACTCTACTTTAGACCAGGGCCCTATTCCCTATATAATACTCTAATGTAGACCAGGGCCCTATTCCCTATATAATACTCTACTATAGACCAGGGCCCTATTCATTATATAATACTATACTTTAGACCTGGGCCCTGTTCCCTATGTAATACTCTACTGTAGACCAGGGCCCTATTCCCTATATAATACTCTACTTAAGACCATGGCCCTATTCCCTATATAATACTCTACTTTAGACCAGGGCCCTATTCCCTATATAATACTCTAATGTAGACCAGGGCCTTATTCCCTTTATAATACTCTACTTTAGACCAGGGCCATATTCCCTATATAATACTATACTTTAGACCAGGGTCATATTCCCTATATAATCCTCTACTTTAGACCAGGGCCCTATTCCCTATATAATACTCTACTTTAGACCAGGGCCATATTCCCTATATAATACTCTACTTTAGACCAGGGCCCTATTCCCTATATAATACTCTACTTTAGACCAGGGCCCTATTCCCTATATAATACTCTAATGTAGACCAGGGCCTTATTCCCTATATAATACTATACTTTAGACCAGGGTCATATTCCCTATATAATACTCTACTTTAGACCAGGGTCATATTCCCTATATAATACTCTACTTTAGACCAGGGTCATATTCCCTATATAATACTCTACTTTAGACCAGGGTCATATTCCCTATATAATACTCTACTTTAGACCAGGGCCCTATTCCCCATATAACACTCTACTTTAGACCAGGGCCCTATTCCCTATATAATACTCTACTGTAGACCAGGGCCCTATTCCCTATATAATACTCTACTTTAGACCAGGGCCCTATTCCCTATATAATACTCTACTTTATACCAGGGCCCTATTCCCTATATAATACTCTACTCTAGACCAGGGCCATATTCCATATATAATACTCTACTGTAGACCAGCTCCATATTCCCTATATAATACTCTACTTTATACCAGGGCCCTATTCCCTATATAATACTCTACTTTAGACCAGGGCCATATTCCCTATATAATACTCTACTTTAGACCAGGGCCCTATTCCCTATATAATACTCTACTTTAGACCAGGGCCCTATTCCCTATATATTACTCTACTTTAGACCAGGGCCCTATTCCCTATATAATACTCTACTTTAGACCGGGGCCCTATTCCCTATATAATCCTCTACTTTAGACCGGGGCCCTATTCCCTATATAATCCTCTACTTTAGACCGGGGCCGTATTCCCTATATAATACTCTACTTTAGACCAGGGCCCTATTCCCTATATAATAATCTACTTTAGACCGGGGCCCTATTCCCTATATAATACTCTACTTTAGACCAGGGCCCTATTCCCTATATAATAATCTACTTTAGACCAGGGCCCTATTCCCTATATAATAATCTACTTTAGACCAGGGCCCTATTCCCTATATTATACTCTACTTTAGACCAGAGCCCTATTCTCTATATAATACTCTACTGTAGACCAGTGTCCCATTCCCTATATAATAATCTACTGTAGACAAGGGCCCTATTCCCTATATAATACTCCACTTTAGACCTGAGCCATATTCCCTATATAATACTCTACTTTAGACCAGGGCCCTATTCCCCTTTTAATACTCTACTTTAGACCAGGGCCCTATTCCCTATATAATCCTCTACTTTAGACCAGGGCCCTATTCCCTATAATCCTCTACTTTAGACCAGGTCCCTTTTCCCTATATAATACTCTACTTTAGACCAGGGCCCTATTCCCTATATAATACTCTACTTTAGACCAGGGCCCTTTTCCCTATATAATACTCTACTTTAGACCAGGGCCATATTCCATATATAATACTCTACTTTATACCATGGCCCTATTCCCTATATAATACTCTACTTTAGACCAGGGACCTATTCCCTATATAACACTCTACTTTAGACCAGGGCCCTATTCCATATATAATACTCTACTTTAGACCAGGGCCATATTCCCTATATAATACTCTACTTTAGACCAGGGCCCTATTCCCTATATAATCCGCTAGACCAGGGCCCTATTCCCTATATAATACTCTACTGTAGACCAGGGCCATATTCCCTATATAATACTCTACTTTAGACCAGGGCCCTATTCCCTATATAATACTCTACTTTAGACCAGGGCCCTATTCCCTATATATTACTCTACTTTAGACCAGGGCCCTATTCCCTATATAATACTCTACTTTAGACCGGGGCCCTATTCCCTATATAATCCTCTACTTTAGACCGGGGCCCTATTCCCTATATAATCCTCTACTTTAGACCAGGGCCCTATTCCCTATATAATACTCTACTTTAGACCAGGGCCCTATTCCCTATATAATAATCTACTTTAGACCAGGGCCCTATTCCCTATATTATACTCTACTTTAGACCAGGGCCCTATTCCCTATATAATACTCTACTCTAGACCAGGGCCTTATTCCCTTTATAACACTCTACTTTAGACCAGGGCCCTATTCCCTTTATAATACTCTACTTAAGACCATGGCCCTATTCCCCATATAACACTCTACTTTCGACCAGGGCCCTATTCCCTATATAATACTCTACTTTAGACCAGGGCCCTATTCCCTATATAATACTCTACTTTAGACCAGATCCCTATTCTCTATATAATACTCTACTGTAGACCAGTGTCCCATTCCCTATATAATAATATACGGTAGACAAGGGCCCTATTCCCTATATAATATTCCACTTTAGACCTGAGCCATATTCCCTATATAATACTCTACTTTAGACCAGGGCCCTATTCCCCTTTTAATACTCTACTTTAGACCAGGGCCCTATTCCCTATATAATCCTCTACTTTAGACCAGGGCCCTATTCCCTATAATCCTCTACTTTAGACCAGGTCCCTTTTCCCTATATAATAATCTACTTTAGACCAGGGCCCTATTCCCTATATTATACTCTACTTTAGACCAGGGCCCTATTCCCTATATAATACTCTACTGTAGACCAGGGCCTTATTCCCTTTATAACACTCTACTTTAGACCAGGGCCCTATTCCCTTTATAATACTCTACTTAAGACCATGGCCCTATTCCCCATATAACACTCTACTTTCGACCAGGGCCCTATTCCCTATATAACACTCTACTTTAGACCAGGGCCCTATTCCCTATATAATACTCTGCTTTAGACCAGATCCCTATTCTCTATATAATACTCTACTGTAGACCAGTGTCCCATTCCCTATATAATAATCTACTGTAGACAAGGGCCCTATTCCCTATATAATACTCCACTTTAGACCTGAGCCATATTCCCTATATAATACTCTACTTTAGACCAGGGCCCTATTCCCCTTTTAATACTCTACTTTAGACCAGGGCCCTATTCCCTATATAATCCTCTACTTTAGACCAGGGCCCTATTCCCTATAATCCTCTACTTTAGACCAGGTCCCTTTTCCCGATATAATACTCTACTTTAGACCAGGGCCCTATTCCCTATATAATACTCTACTTTAGACCAGGGCCCTTTTCCCTATATAATACTCTACTTTAGACCAGGGCCCTATTCCCTATATAATACTCTACTTTAGACCAGGGCCCTATTCCCTATATAATAATCTACTTTAGACCAGGGCCCTATTCCCTATATAATACTCTACTTTAGACCAGGGCCATATTCCCTATATAGTAATCTACTTTAGAACAGAGCCCTATTCCCTATATAATAATCTACTTTAGACCAGGGCACTATTCCCTATATAATAATCTACTTTAGACCAGGGCCCTATTCCCTATATAATACTCTACTTTAGACAAGGGCCATATTCCCTATATAATAATCTACTTAAGACCATGGCCCCTTTCCCTATGTAATATTCTACTTTAGACCAGGGCACTATTCCCTATATAATACTCTACTGTAGACCAGGGCCTTATTCCCTATATAATACTCTACTTTAGACCAGGGCCCTATTCCCTATATAATACTCTACTTTAGACCAGGGCCCTATTCCCTTTATAATACTCTACTTAAGACCATGGCCCTATTCCCCATATAACACTCTACTTTAGACCAGGGCCCTATTCCATATATAATACTCTACTGTAGACCAGGGCCCTATTCCCTATATAATACTCTACTTTAGACCAGGGCCATATTCCATATATAATACTCTACTGTAGACCAGGGCCATATTCCCTATATAATCCTCTAGACCAGGGTCATATTCCCTATATAGTACTCTACTTTAGACCAGAGCCCTTTTCCCTACATAATACTCTACTGTAGACCAGGGCCTTATTCCCAATATAATAATCTATTTTAGACCAGGGCCCTATTCCCTATATAATACTCCACTTTAGACTAGGGCCATATTCCCTATATAATACTCTAATTTAAACCAGGGCCCTATTCCCTATATAATACTCTACTTTAGACCAGGGACCTATTCCCTATATAATACTCTACTTTAGACCAGGGCCCTATTCCCTATATAATACTCTACTTTAGACCAGGGCCTTATACCCTATATAATACTCTACTTTAGACCAGGGCCCTATTCCCTATATAATACTCTACTGTAGACCAGGGCCCTATTCCCTATATAATAATCTACTGTAGACAAGGGCCCTATTCCCTATATAACACTCCACTTTAGACCTGTGCCATATTCCCTATATAATACTCTACTTTAGACCAGGGCCCTATTCCCTATATAATACTCTACTGTAGACCATGGCCCTATTCCATTTTTAATACTCTACTTTAGACCAGGGCCCTCTTCCCTATATAATCCTCTACTTTAGTCCAGGGCCCTATTCCCTATATAATACTCTACTTTATACCAGAGCCCTATTCCATATATAATACTCTACTATAGACCAGTGTCCCATTCCCTATATAATACTCTACTTTAGACCAGGGCCCTATTCCCTACATAATAATCTACTGTAGACCAGGGCCCTATTCCCTATATAATACTTTACTTTAGACCAGGGCCCTATTCCCTATATAATACTCTACTTTAAAATAGAGCCCTATTCCCTATATAATACTCTACTTTAGACCAGGGCCCTATTCCCTATATAATACTCTACTTTAGACCAGGGCCCTATTCCCTATATAATACTTTACTTTAGACCAGGGCCCTATTCCCTATATAATACTCTACTTTAAAATAGAGCCCTATTCCCTATATAATACTCTACTTTAGACAAGGGCCATATTCCCTATATAATAATCTACTTTAGACCAGGTCCCAAATCCCTATTTAATAATCTATTTTAGACCAGGGCCCTATTCCCTATATAATACTCCACTTTAGACTAGGGCCACATTCCCTATATAATACTCTAATTTAAACCAGGGCCCTATTCCCTATATAATATTCTACTTTAGACCAGGGCCCTATTCCCTATATAATACACTACTGTAGACCAGGGCCCTCTTCCCTATAGAATACTCTACTGTAGACCAGGGCCCTATTCCCTATATAATATTCTACTGTAGACCAGGGCCTTATTCCCTATATAATACTCTACTTTAGACCTGTGCCATATTCCCTATATAATACTCTACTGTAGACCATGGCCCTATTCCCTATATAACACTCTACTGTAGACCAGGGCCCTATTCCCTATATAATACTGTACTTTAGACCAGGGCCCTACTCCCTATATAATACTCTACTTAAGACCAGGGCCCTATTCCCTATATAATACTATAATGTAGACCAGGGCCTTATTCCCTACATAATACTATACTTTAGACCAGGGTCCTATTCCCTATAAAATACTCTACTTTAGACCAGGGCCTTATTCCCTTTATAATAATCTACTTAAGACCATGGCCCTATTCCCTATATTATCCTCTACTTTAGACAAGGGCCATATTCCCTATATAATCCTCTACTTTAGACCAGGGCCCTATTCCCTATATAATACTCTACTTTATACCAGAGCCCTATTCCATATATAATACTCTACTGTAGACCAGGGCCCTATTCCCTATATAATAATCTACTGTAGACAAGGGCCCTATTCCCTATATAACACTCCACTTTAGACCTGTGCCATATTCCCTATATAATACTCTACTTTAGACCAGGGCCCTATTCCCTATATAATACTCTACTTTAGACCAGGGCCCTATTCCCTATATAATACTCTAATGTAGACCAGGGCCTTATTCCCTATATAATACTATACTTTAGACCAGGGTCATATTCCCTATATAATACTCTACTTTAGACCAGGGTCATATTCCCTATATAATACTCTACTTTAGACCAGGGTCATATTCCCTATATAATACTCTACTTTAGACCAGGGTCATATTCCCTATATAATACTCTTCTTTAGACCAGGGCCATATTCCCTATATAATACTCTACTTTAGACCAGGGCCCTATTCCCTATATAATACTCTACTTTAGACCAGGGCCCTATTTCCTATGTAATACTCTACTTTAGACCTGTGCCATATTCCCTATATAATCCTCTACTGTAGACCATGGCCCTATTCCCCATATAACACTCTACTTTAGACCAGGGCCCTATTCCCTATATAATACTCTACTGTAGACCAGGGCCCTATTCCCTATATAATACTCTACTTTAGACCAGGGCCCTATTCCCTATATAATACTCTACTTTATACCAGGGCCCTATTCCCTATATAATACTCTACTCTAGACCAGGGCCATATTCCATATATAATACTCTACTGTAGACCAGCTCCATATTCCCTATATAATACTCTACTTTATACCAGGGCCCTATTCCCTATATAATACTCTACTTTAGACCAGGGCCATATTCCCTATATAATACTCTACTTTAGACCAGGGCCCTATTCCCTATATAATACTCTACTTTAGACCAGGGCCCTATTCCCTATATATTACTCTACTTTAGACCAGGGCCCTATTCCCTATATAATACTCTACTTTAGACCGGGGCCCTATTCCCTATATAATCCTCTACTTTAGACCGGGGCCCTATTCCCTATATAATCCTCTACTTTAGACCGGGGCCGTATTCCCTATATAATACTCTACTTTAGACCAGGGCCCTATTCCCTATATAATAATCTACTTTAGACCGGGGCCCTATTCCCTATATAATACTCTACTTTAGACCAGGGCCCTATTCCCTATATAATAATCTACTTTAGACCAGGGCCCTATTCCCTATATAATAATCTACTTTAGACCAGGGCCCTATTCCCTATATTATACTCTACTTTAGACCAGAGCCCTATTCTCTATATAATACTCTACTGTAGACCAGTGTCCCATTCCCTATATAATAATCTACTGTAGACAAGGGCCCTATTCCCTATATAATACTCCACTTTAGACCTGAGCCATATTCCCTATATAATACTCTACTTTAGACCAGGGCCCTATTCCCCTTTTAATACTCTACTTTAGACCAGGGCCCTATTCCCTATATAATCCTCTACTTTAGACCAGGGCCCTATTCCCTATAATCCTCTACTTTAGACCAGGTCCCTTTTCCCTATATAATACTCTACTTTAGACCAGGGCCCTATTCCCTATATAATACTCTACTTTAGACCAGGGCCCTTTTCCCTATATAATACTCTACTTTAGACCAGGGCCATATTCCATATATAATACTCTACTTTATACCATGGCCCTATTCCCTATATAATACTCTACTTTAGACCAGGGACCTATTCCCTATATAACACTCTACTTTAGACCAGGGCCCTATTCCATATATAATACTCTACTTTAGACCAGGGCCATATTCCCTATATAATACTCTACTTTAGACCAGGGCCCTATTCCCTATATAATCCGCTAGACCAGGGCCCTATTCCCTATATAATACTCTACTGTAGACCAGGGCCATATTCCCTATATAATACTCTACTTTAGACCAGGGCCCTATTCCCTATATAATACTCTACTTTAGACCAGGGCCCTATTCCCTATATATTACTCTACTTTAGACCAGGGCCCTATTCCCTATATAATACTCTACTTTAGACCGGGGCCCTATTCCCTATATAATCCTCTACTTTAGACCGGGGCCCTATTCCCTATATAATCCTCTACTTTAGACCAGGGCCCTATTCCCTATATAATACTCTACTTTAGACCAGGGCCCTATTCCCTATATAATAATCTACTTTAGACCAGGGCCCTATTCCCTATATTATACTCTACTTTAGACCAGGGCCCTATTCCCTATATAATACTCTACTCTAGACCAGGGCCTTATTCCCTTTATAACACTCTACTTTAGACCAGGGCCCTATTCCCTTTATAATACTCTACTTAAGACCATGGCCCTATTCCCCATATAACACTCTACTTTCGACCAGGGCCCTATTCCCTATATAATACTCTACTTTAGACCAGGGCCCTATTCCCTATATAATACTCTACTTTAGACCAGATCCCTATTCTCTATATAATACTCTACTGTAGACCAGTGTCCCATTCCCTATATAATAATATACGGTAGACAAGGGCCCTATTCCCTATATAATATTCCACTTTAGACCTGAGCCATATTCCCTATATAATACTCTACTTTAGACCAGGGCCCTATTCCCCTTTTAATACTCTACTTTAGACCAGGGCCCTATTCCCTATATAATCCTCTACTTTAGACCAGGGCCCTATTCCCTATAATCCTCTACTTTAGACCAGGTCCCTTTTCCCTATATAATAATCTACTTTAGACCAGGGCCCTATTCCCTATATTATACTCTACTTTAGACCAGGGCCCTATTCCCTATATAATACTCTACTGTAGACCAGGGCCTTATTCCCTTTATAACACTCTACTTTAGACCAGGGCCCTATTCCCTTTATAATACTCTACTTAAGACCATGGCCCTATTCCCCATATAACACTCTACTTTCGACCAGGGCCCTATTCCCTATATAACACTCTACTTTAGACCAGGGCCCTATTCCCTATATAATACTCTGCTTTAGACCAGATCCATATTCTCTATATAATACTCTACTGTAGACCAGTGTCCCATTCCCTATATAATAATCTACTGTAGACAAGGGCCCTATTCCCTATATAATACTCCACTTTAGACCTGAGCCATATTCCCTATATAATACTCTACTTTAGACCAGGGCCCTATTCCCCTTTTAATACTCTACTTTAGACCAGGGCCCTATTCCCTATATAATCCTCTACTTTAGACCAGGGCCCTATTCCCTATAATCCTCTACTTTAGACCAGGTCCCTTTTCCCGATATAATACTCTACTTTAGACCAGGGCCCTATTCCCTATATAATACTCTACTTTAGACCAGGGCCCTTTTCCCTATATAATACTCTACTTTAGACCAGGGCCCTATTCCCTATATAATACTCTACTTTAGACCAGGGCCCTATTCCCTATATAATAATCTACTTTAGACCAGGGCCCTATTCCCTATATAATACTCTACTTTAGACCAGGGCCATATTCCCTATATAGTAATCTACTTTAGAACAGAGCCCTATTCCCTATATAAAAATCTACTTTAGACCAGGGCACTATTCCCTATATAATAATCTACTTTAGACCAGGGCCCTATTCCCTATATAATACTCTACTTTAGACAAGGGCCATATTCCCTATATAATAATCTACTTAAGACCATGGCCCCTTTCCCTATGTAATATTCTACTTTAGACCAGGGCACTATTCCCTATATAATACTCTACTGTAGACCAGGGCCTTATTCCCTATATAATACTCTACTTTAGACCAGGGCCCTATTCCCTATATAATACTCTACTTTAGACCAGGGCCCTATTCCCTTTATAATACTCTACTTAAGACCATGGCCCTATTCCCCATATAACACTCTACTTTAGACCAGGGCCCTATTCCATATATAATACTCTACTGTAGACCAGGGCCCTATTCCCTATATAATACTCTACTTTAGACCAGGGCCATATTCCATATATAATACTCTACTGTAGACCAGGGCCATATTCCCTATATAATCCTCTAGACCAGGGTCATATTCCCTATATAGTACTCTACTTTAGACCAGAGCCCTTTTCCCTACATAATACTCTACTGTAGACCAGGGCCTTATTCCCAATATAATAATCTATTTTAGACCAGGGCCCTATTCCCTATATAATACTCCACTTTAGACTAGGGCCATATTCCCTATATAATACTCTAATTTAAACCAGGGCCCTATTCCCTATATAATACTCTACTTTAGACCAGGGACCTATTCCCTATATAATACTCTACTTTAGACCAGGGCCCTATTCCCTATATAATACTCTACTTTAGACCAGGGCCTTATACCCTATATAATACTCTACTTTAGACCAGGGCCCTATTCCCTATATAATACTCTACTGTAGACCAGGGCCCTATTCCCTATATAATAATCTACTGTAGACAAGGGCCCTATTCCCTATATAACACTCCACTTTAGACCTGTGCCATATTCCCTATATAATACTCTACTTTAGACCAGGGCCCTATTCCCTATATAATACTCTACTGTAGACCATGGCCCTATTCCATTTTTAATACTCTACTTTAGACCAGGGCCCTCTTCCCTATATAATCCTCTACTTTAGTCCAGGGCCCTATTCCCTATATAATACTCTACTTTATACCAGAGCCCTATTCCATATATAATACTCTACTATAGACCAGTGTCCCATTCCCTATATAATACTCTACTTTAGACCAGGGCCCTATTCCCTACATAATAATCTACTGTAGACCAGGGCCCTATTCCCTATATAATACTTTACTTTAGACCAGGGCCCTATTCCCTATATAATACTCTACTTTAAAATAGAGCCCTATTCCCTATATAATACTCTACTTTAGACCAGGGCCCTATTCCCTATATAATACTCTACTTTAGACCAGGGCCCTATTCCCTATATAATACTTTACTTTAGACCAGGGCCCTATTCCCTATATAATACTCTACTTTAAAATAGAGCCCTATTCCCTATATAATACTCTACTTTAGACAAGGGCCATATTCCCTATATAATAATCTACTTTAGACCAGGTCCCAAATCCCTATTTAATAATCTATTTTAGACCAGGGCCCTATTCCCTATATAATACTCCACTTTAGACTAGGGCCACATTCCCTATATAATACTCTAATTTAAACCAGGGCCCTATTCCCTATATAATATTCTACTTTAGACCAGGGCCCTATTCCCTATATAATACTCTACTGTAGACCAGGGCCCTCTTCCCTATAGAATACTCTACTGTAGACCAGGGCCCTATTCCCTATATAATATTCTACTGTAGACCAGGGCCTTATTCCCTATATAATACTCTACTTTAGACCTGTGCCATATTCCCTATATAATACTCTACTGTAGACCATGGCCCTATTCCCTATATAACACTCTACTGTAGACCAGGGCCCTATTCCCTATATAATACTGTACTTTAGACCAGGGCCCTACTCCCTATATAATACTCTACTTAAGACCAGGGCCCTATTCCCTATATAATACTATAATGTAGACCAGGGCCTTATTCCCTACATAATACTATACTTTAGACCAGGGTCCTATTCCCTATAAAATACTCTACTTTAGACCAGGGCCTTATTCCCTTTATAATAATCTACTTAAGACCATGGCCCTATTCCCTATATTATCCTCTACTTTAGACAAGGGCCATATTCCCTATATAATCCTCTACTTTAGACCAGGGCCCTATTCCCTATATAATACTCTACTTTATACCAGAGCCCTATTCCATATATAATACTCTACTGTAGACCAGGGCCCTATTCCCTATATAATAATCTACTGTAGACAAGGGCCCTATTCCCTATATAACACTCCACTTTAGACCTGTGCCATATTCCCTATATAATACTCTACTTTAGACCAGGGCCCTATTCCCTATATAATACTCTACTGTAGACCATGGCCCTATTCCATTTTTAATACTCTACTTTAGACCAGGGCCCTCTTCCCTATATAATCCTCTACTTTAGTCCAGGGCCCTATTCCCTATATAATACTCTACTTTATACCAGAGCCCTATTCCATATATAATACTCTACTATAGACCAGTGTCCCATTCCCTATATAATACTCTACTTTAGACCAGGGCCCTATTCCCTACATAATAATCTACTGTAGACCAGGGCCCTATTCCCTATATAATACTTTACTTTAGACCAGGGCCCTATTCCCTATATAATACTCTACTTTAAAATAGAGCCCTATTCCCTATATAATACTCTACTTTAGACCAGGGCCCTATTCCCTATATAATACTCTACTTTAGACCAGGGCCCTATTCCCTATATAATACTTTACTTTAGACCAGGGCCCTATTCCCTATATAATACTCTACTTTAAAATAGAGCCCTATTCCCTATATAATACTCTACTTTAGACAAGGGCCATATTCCCTATATAATAATCTACTTTAGACCAGGTCCCAAATCCCTATTTAATAATCTATTTTAGACCAGGGCCCTATTCCCTATATAATACTCCACTTTAGACTAGGGCCACATTCCCTATATAATACTCTAATTTAAACCAGGGCCCTATTCCCTATATAATATTCTACTTTAGACCAGGGCCCTATTCCCTATATAATACTCTACTGTAGACCAGGGCCCTCTTCCCTATAGAATACTCTACTGTAGACCAGGGCCCTATTCCCTATATAATATTCTACTGTAGACCAGGGCCTTATTCCCTATATAATACTCTACTTTAGACCTGTGCCATATTCCCTATATAATACTCTACTGTAGACCATGGCCCTATTCCCTATATAACACTCTACTGTAGACCAGGGCCCTATTCCCTATATAATACTGTACTTTAGACCAGGGCCCTACTCCCTATATAATACTCTACTTAAGACCAGGGCCCTATTCCCTATAAAATACTATAATGTAGACCAGGGCATTATTCCCTACATAATACTATACTTCAGACCAGGGTCCTATTCCCTATAAAATACTCTACTTTAGACCAGGGCCTTATTCCCTTTATAATAATCTACTTAAGACCATGGCCCTATTCCCTATATTATCCTCTACTTTAGACAAGGGCCATATTCCCTATATAATCCTCTACTTTAGACCAGAGCCCTATTCCCTACATAATACTCTATTTTAGACCAGGGCCCTATTCCCTATATAATACTCCACTTTAGACTAGGGCCACATTCCCTATATAATACTCTACTGTAGACCAGGGCCCTATTCCCTATATAATACCTTACTTTAGACCAGGGCCCTATTCCCTATATAATACTCTACTTTAAAATAGAGCCCTATTCCCTATATAATATTCTACTTTAGACCAGGGCCCTATTCCCTATATAATACTCTACTGTAGACCAGGGCCCTCTTCCCTATAGAATACTCTACTGTAGACCAAGGCCCTATTCCCTATATAATATTCTACTGTAGACCAGGGCCTTATTCCCTATATAATACTCTACTTTAGACCTGTGCCATATTCCCTATATAATACTATACTGTAGACCATGGCCCTATTCCCTATATAACACTCTACTTTAGACCAGGGCCCTATTGCCTAAATATTACTCTACTTTAGACCTGGGCCCTATTCCCTATATAATACTCTACTATAGACCAGTGTCCCATTCCCTATATAATAATCTACTGTAGACCAGGGCCCTATTCCCTATATAATACTCCACTTTAGACCTGTGCCATATTCCCTATATAATACTCTACTTTAAAATAGAGCCCTATTCCCTATATAATACTCTACTTTAGACCAGAGCCCTATTCCCTACATAATACTCTACTTTAGACCAGGGAACTATTCCCTATATAATACTCTACTTTAGACCAGGGTCATATTCCCTATATAATACTCTACTTTAGACCAGGGCCTTTTTCCCTATATAATACTCTACTTTAGACCAGGGCCCTATTCCCTATATATTACTCTACTGTAGACCAGGACCCTATTCCCTATATAATCCTCTACTTTAGACCAGGGCCCTATTCCAAATATAATACTCTACTTTAGACCAGAGCCCTATTCCCTATATATTACTCTACTGTAGACCAGGACCCTATTCCCTATATAATACTCTACTTTAGACCAGGGCCTAATTCTCTTTATAATACTCTACTTTAGACCAGGGCCATATTCCCTATATAATACTATACTTTAGACCAGGGCCCTATTCCCAATATAATACTCTACTTTAGACCAGGGCCCCAATTCCCTATATAATTGTCACGCCCTGGCCTTATTATTCTTTGTTTTCTTTATTATTTTAGTTAGGTCAGGGTGTGACATGGGGAATGTTTATGTTTTGTTGGTTTTGGGTGTTGTTTATGGTAAAGGGGTTGTGTATAGTATATGGGTTTGTGTGGAGTACATGTTTCTAGTGTTGTCTATGTATGTTTAGTTGTCTAGGAGAGTCTATGGTTACCTGAATGAGTTCCCAATTAGAGACAGCTGATTTCGGTTGTCTCTGATTGGGAGCCTTATTTAGGGTAGCCATAGGCTCTCATTGGGGGTGGGTAATTGTCTATGTTAAACGTTTGCAGCCTGTGTGTGCACGACGTTAGTAGCTTCACGGTCGTTTTCTTGTTTTGTATAGTGTGTCAGTGTTTTGTTTCGTTTCTTGCCTTCTTCATAATAAAAGGAAGATGGCTTATTTTCCAACTGCTGCGTTTTGGTCCGACAATCCGCCACACGATCGTGACAGAATTACCCACCATAGGACCAAGCGGCATGGAAGGCGGCAACAGGACCTACCTACACAGGATCTCTGGAGATGGGAGGACGAATTGGAAGGAAAGGGACCTTGGGATCAACCTGGAGAATATCGCCTCTCTCGTGAAGAGCTGGAGGCAGCGAAAGCCGAGAGGAGGCGATATGAGGAGGCAGCACGGAGACAAGGCTGGAGACCCGTGAGTACAACCCAAAAATTTCTTGGGGGGGGCCTTAAAGGGAGTGTGGCGAAGTCAGGTAGGAAACCTGCGCCTACTCCCTGTACTTACCGTGGAGAGCGGGAGTACGGGCAGACACCGTGTTACGCAGTAGAGCGCACGGTGTCTCCTGTACGCGTGCATAGCCCGGTTCGGTACATTTCAGCTCCACGTATCGGCCGGGCTAGACTGAGCGTTGAGCCGTATGTCATGAAGCCGGCCCAACGCATCTGGTCACCAGTGCGTCTCCTCGGGCCGGCGTACATGGCACCAGCCTTACGCATGGTGTCCCCGGTTCGCCTACATAGGCCGGTGCGGGTTATTCCACCTCCCCGCACTGGTCAGGCGACGGGGAGCATAGAACCAGGTAAGGTTGGGCAGGCTCGGCGTTCAAGGGAGCCAGTACGCCTGCACGGTCCGGTATTTCCGGCGCCACCTCCCCGCCCCAACCCAGTACCACCAGTGCCTCCTCCACGCACTAGCTATATGGTGCGTGTCTCCAGCCCTTTACCACCAGTGTCTAAACCACGCACCAAGCCTCCTGTGTGTCCCCAGAGTCCTGTGCGTCCTGTTGCTGCTCCCCGCACTAGCCCTGAGATGCGTGTCCCCAGCCCGGTGCCACCAGTCCCGGCACCACGCACCAGGCCTACAGTGCGCCTCAGCCGGCAGGAGTCTGCCGTCTGCACAGCAATGACTGAACTGCCCGTCTGCCAAGCGCCATCTGAGCCATCCGTCTCCCCAGCGCCATCTGAGCCATCCGTCTCCCCAGCGCCATCTGAGCCATCCGTCTGCAATGAGCCTGCAAAGCCGCCCGTCTGCCATGAGCCTGCAAAGCCGCCCGTCTGCCATGAGCCCACTGAGCCGTCCGCCAGACAGGAGCCGCTAGAGCCGCCAGCCAGACAGGAGCCGCTAGAGCCGTCCGTCAGACAGGATCTGCCAGAGCCGCCAACCAGACAGGATCTGCCAGAGCCGCCAACCAGACAGGATCTGCCAGAGCCGCCAACCAGACAGGATCTGCCAGAACCGCCAACCAGACAGGAGCAGCCAGATCAGTCAGCCAGCCATGAGCAGCCAGATCCGTCAGCCAGCCATGAGCAGCCAGATCCGTCAGCTAGCCATGAGCAGCCAGATCCGTCAGCTAGCCATGAGCAGCCAGATCCGTCAGCTAGCCATGAGCAGCCAGATCCGTCAGCTAGCCATGAGCAGCCAGATCCGTCAGCTAGCCATGAGCAGCCAGATCCGTCAGCTAGCCATGAGCAGCCAGATCCGTCAGCTAGCCATGAGCAGCCAGATCCGTCAGCTAGCCATGAGCAGCCAGATCCGTCAGCCAGCCATGAGCAGCCAGATCCGTCAGCCAGCCATGAGCAGCCAGATCCGTCAGCCAGCCATGAGCAGCCAGATCCGTCAGCCAGCCATGAGCAGCCAGATCCGTTAGCCAGCCATGAGCAGCCAGATCTGTCAGCCAGCCATGGGCCGTCCCTCAGTCCGGAGCTGCAGTCCCTCAGTCCGGAGCTGCAGTCCCTCAGTCCGGAGCTGCCATTCCTCAGTCCGGAGCTGCCCCTTACCCTGGAGCTGCCCCTTACCCTGGAGCTGCCCCTTACCCTGGTGCTGCCCCTTACCCTGGTGCTGCCCCTTACCCTGGTGCTGCCCCTTACCCTGGTGCTGCCCCTTACCCTGGTGCTGCCCCTTATCCTGGTACTGCCCCTTATCCTGGTACTGCCCCTGATCCTGGTACTGCCCCTTACCCTGGTACTGGTCCTTAGTCCGGAGCTGTCCCTTAGTCCGGAACTCCCCCTTAATGCAATGGGGTTAATGTGGAGGGGGGTCGTTTGGAGGAAGCCTAGGAGGTGGTTAGGGACTGTGGTGACGTGGGGACTACGACCAGAGCCGGAGCCGCCACCGTGGAGGGGAGCCCACCCAGACCCTCCCCTAGACTGTGTATGGTGCGCCCGGAGTTCACGCCTCAAGGGGGGGGTTATGTCACGCCCTGGCCTTATTATTCTTTGTTTTCTTTATTATTTTAGTTAGGTCAGGGTGTGACATGGGGAATGTTTATGTTTTGTTGGTTTTGGGTGTTGTTTATGGTAAAGGGGTTGTGTATAGTATATGGGTTTGTGTGGAGTACATGTTTCTAGTGTTGTCTATGTATGTTTAGTTGTCTAGGAGAGTCTATGGTTACCTGAATGAGTTCCCAATTAGAGACAGCTGATTTCGGTTGTCTCTGATTGGGAGCCTTATTTAGGGTAGCCATAGGCTCTCATTGGGGGTGGGTAATTGTCTATGTTAAACGTTTGTAGCCTGTGTGCACGACGTTAGTAGCTTCACGGTCGTTTTCTTGTTTTGTATAGTGTGTCAGTGTTTTGTTTCGTTTCTTGCCTTCTTCATAATAAAAGGAAGATGGCTTATTTTCCAACTGCTGCGTTTTGGTCCGACAATCCGCCACACGATCGTGACAATAATACTCTAATGTAGACCAGGGCCTTATTCCCTATATAATACTATACTTTAGACCAGGGTCATATTCCCTATATAATACTCTACTTTAGACCAGGGTCATATTCCCTATATAATACTCTACTTTAGACCAGGGCCCTATTTCCTATATAATACTCTACTTTAGACCAGGGCCCTATTTCCTATATAATACTCTACTTTAGACCAGGGCCCTATTCCCTATATAATACTCTACTTTAGACCAGGGCCCTATTCCCTATATAATACTCTTTTCACGTTCCTGACCTGTTGTCTGTTGTTTTGTATGTGTGTGATGGTCAGGGCGTGAGTTTTGGGTGGGCAGTCTATGTTTTCTGTTTCTATATTGGTTTTGGGTTGCCTGATATGGCTCTTAATAAGAGGCAGGTGTTTTGCGTTTTCCTCTAATTGAGAGTCATATTAAGGTAGGTTGTTCTCACTGTTGGTTTGTGGGTGATTGTCGCTGTGTCTGTGTTTATTGCACCACACGGTACTGTCTCGTCTCGTTCGTTCGGTCGTTCCTGTTCATGTGTTCTTCGTTTCATGTAAGTTCGTAGTTTAGGTCTGTCTAGTTAGTTTTGTTATTTTGTAAATTAGTCAAGTGTATTTCGTGTCTGTTCTTCGTCTTGCAATAAAGCATTATGTATTCATCACCTGCTGCGCATTGGTCTACTAACTCACCGAAAGAGAGCCGTTACAACTCTACTTTAGACCAGGGCCCTATTTCCAATATAATACTCTACTTTAGACCAGAGCCCTATACCCTATATAATAATCTACTTTAGACCAGGGCCCTATTCCCTATATAATAATCTACTTTAGACCAGGGCCCTATTCCCTATATAATAATCTACTTTAGACCGGGCCCTATACCCTATATAATACTCTACTTTAGACCAGAGCCCTATTCCCTATATAATATTCTACTTTAGACCAAGGCCCTATTTCCAGTATAATACTCTACTTTAGACCAGAGCCCTATTCCCTATATAATACTCTACTTTAGACCAGAGCCCTATTCCCTATATAATAATCTACTTAAGACCATGGCCCTATTCCCTATATTATCCTCTACTTTAGACAAGGGTCATATTCCCTATATAATACTCTACTTTAGACCAGGGCCTTTTTCCCTATATAATACTCTACTTTAGACCAGGGCCCTATTCCCTATATATTACTCTACTGTAGACCAGGACCCTATTCCCTATATAATCCTCTACTTTAGACCAGGGCCCTATTCCAAATATAATACTCTACTTTAGACCAGAGCCCTATTCCCTATATATTACTCTACTGTAGACCAGGACCCTATTCCCTATATAATACTCTACTTTAGACCAGGGCCTAATTCTCTTTATAATACTCTACTTTAGACCAGGGCCATATTCCCTATATAATACTATACTTTAGACCAGGGCCCTATTCCCAATATAATACTCTACTTTAGACCAGGGCCCCAATTCCCTATATAATTGTCACGCCCTGGCCTTATTATTCTTTGTTTTCTTTATTATTTTAGTTAGGTCAGGGTGTGACATGGGGAATGTTTATGTTTTGTTGGTTTTGGGTGTTGTTTATGGTAAAGGGGTTGTGTATAGTATATGGGTTTGTGTGGAGTACATGTTTCTAGTGTTGTCTATGTATGTTTAGTTGTCTAGGAGAGTCTATGGTTACCTGAATGAGTTCCCAATTAGAGACAGCTGATTTCGGTTGTCTCTGATTGGGAGCCTTATTTAGGGTAGCCATAGGCTCTCATTGGGGGTGGGTAATTGTCTATGTTAAACGTTTGCAGCCTGTGTGTGCACGACGTTAGTAGCTTCACGGTCGTTTTCTTGTTTTGTATAGTGTGTCAGTGTTTTGTTTCGTTTCTTGCCTTCTTCATAATAAAAGGAAGATGGCTTATTTTCCAACTGCTGCGTTTTGGTCCGACAATCCGCCACACGATCGTGACAGAATTACCCACCATAGGACCAAGCGGCATGGAAGGCGGCAACAGGACCTACCTACACAGGATCTCTGGAGATGGGAGGACGAATTGGAAGGAAAGGGACCTTGGGATCAACCTGGAGAATATCGCCTCTCTCGTGAAGAGCTGGAGGCAGCGAAAGCCGAGAGGAGGCGATATGAGGAGGCAGCACGGAGACAAGGCTGGAGACCCGTGAGTACAACCCAAAAATTTCTTGGGGGGGGCCTTAAAGGGAGTGTGGCGAAGTCAGGTAGGAAACCTGCGCCTACTCCCTGTACTTACCGTGGAGAGCGGGAGTACGGGCAGACACCGTGTTACGCAGTAGAGCGCACGGTGTCTCCTGTACGCGTGCATAGCCCGGTTCGGTACATTTCAGCTCCACGTATCGGCCGGGCTAGACTGAGCGTTGAGCCGTATGTCATGAAGCCGGCCCAACGCATCTGGTCACCAGTGCGTCTCCTCGGGCCGGCGTACATGGCACCAGCCTTACGCATGGTGTCCCCGGTTCGCCTACATAGGCCGGTGCGGGTTATTCCACCTCCCCGCACTGGTCAGGCGACGGGGAGCATAGAACCAGGTAAGGTTGGGCAGGCTCGGCGTTCAAGGGAGCCAGTACGCCTGCACGGTCCGGTATTTCCGGCGCCACCTCCCCGCCCCAACCCAGTACCACCAGTGCCTCCTCCACGCACTAGCTATATGGTGCGTGTCTCCAGCCCTTTACCACCAGTGTCTAAACCACGCACCAAGCCTCCTGTGTGTCCCCAGAGTCCTGTGCGTCCTGTTGCTGCTCCCCGCACTAGCCCTGAGATGCGTGTCCCCAGCCCGGTGCCACCAGTCCCGGCACCACGCACCAGGCCTACAGTGCGCCTCAGCCGGCAGGAGTCTGCCGTCTGCACAGCAATGACTGAACTGCCCGTCTGCCAAGCGCCATCTGAGCCATCCGTCTCCCCAGCGCCATCTGAGCCATCCGTCTCCCCAGCGCCATCTGAGCCATCCGTCTGCAATGAGCCTGCAAAGCCGCCCGTCTGCCATGAGCCTGCAAAGCCGCCCGTCTGCCATGAGCCCACTGAGCCGTCCGCCAGACAGGAGCCGCTAGAGCCGCCAGCCAGACAGGAGCCGCTAGAGCCGTCCGTCAGACAGGATCTGCCAGAGCCGCCAACCAGACAGGATCTGCCAGAGCCGCCAACCAGACAGGATCTGCCAGAGCCGCCAACCAGACAGGATCTGCCAGAACCGCCAACCAGACAGGAGCAGCCAGATCAGTCAGCCAGCCATGAGCAGCCAGATCCGTCAGCCAGCCATGAGCAGCCAGATCCGTCAGCTAGCCATGAGCAGCCAGATCCGTCAGCTAGCCATGAGCAGCCAGATCCGTCAGCTAGCCATGAGCAGCCAGATCCGTCAGCTAGCCATGAGCAGCCAGATCCGTCAGCTAGCCATGAGCAGCCAGATCCGTCAGCTAGCCATGAGCAGCCAGATCCGTCAGCTAGCCATGAGCAGCCAGATCCGTCAGCTAGCCATGAGCAGCCAGATCCGTCAGCTAGCCATGAGCAGCCAGATCCGTCAGCTAGCCATGAGCAGCCAGATCCGTCAGCTAGCCATGAGCAGCCAGATCCGTCAGCCAGCCATGAGCAGCCAGATCCGTCAGCTAGCCATGAGCAGCCAGATCCGTCAGCTAGCCATGAGCAGCCAGATCCGTCAGCCAGCCATGAGCAGCCAGATCCGTCAGCCAGCCATGAGCAGCCAGATCCGTCAGCCAGCCATGAGCAGCCAGATCAGTTAGCCAGCCATGAGCAGCCAGATCCGTTAGCCAGCCATGAGCAGCCAGATCTGTCAGCCAGCCATGGGCCGTCCCTCAGTCCGGAGCTGCAGTCCCTCAGTCCGGAGCTGCAGTCCCTCAGTCCGGAGCTGCCATTCCTCAGTCCGGAGCTGCCCCTTACCCTGGAGCTGCCCCTTACCCTGGAGCTGCCCCTTACCCTGGTGCTGCCCCTTACCCTGGTGCTGCCCCTTACCCTGGTGCTGCCCCTTACCCTGGTGCTGCCCCTTATCCTGGTACTGCCCCTTATCCTGGTACTGCCCCTGATCCTGGTACTGCCCCTTACCCTGGTACTGGTCCTTAGTCCGGAGCTGTCCCTTAGTCCGGAACTCCCCCTTAATGCAATGGGGTTAATGTGGAGGGGGGTCGTTTGGAGGAAGCCTAGGAGGTGGTTAGGGACTGTGGTGACGTGGGGACTACGACCAGAGCCGGAGCCGCCACCGTGGAGGGGAGCCCACCCAGACCCTCCCCTAGACTGTGTATGGTGCGCCCGGAGTTCGCGCCTCAAGGGGGGGGTTATGTCACGCCCTGGCCTTATTATTCTTTGTTTTCTTTATTATTTTAGTTAGGTCAGGGTGTGACATGGGGAATGTTTATGTTTTGTTGGTTTTGGGTGTTGTTTATGGTAAAGGGGTTGTGTATAGTATATGGGTTTGTGTGGAGTACATGTTTCTAGTGTTGTCTATGTATGTTTAGTTGTCTAGGAGAGTCTATGGTTACCTGAATGAGTTCCCAATTAGAGACAGCTGATTTCGGTTGTCTCTGATTGGGAGCCTTATTTAGGGTAGCCATAGGCTCTCATTGGGGGTGGGTAATTGTCTATGTTAAACGTTTGTAGCCTGTGTGCACGACGTTAGTAGCTTCACGGTCGTTTTCTTGTTTTGTATAGTGTGTCAGTGTTTTGTTTCGTTTCTTGCCTTCTTCATAATAAAAGGAAGATGGCTTATTTTCCAACTGCTGCGTTTTGGTCCGACAATCCGCCACACGATCGTGACAATAATACTCTAATGTAGACCAGGGCCTTATTCCCTATATAATACTATACTTTAGACCAGGGTCATATTCCCTATATAATACTCTACTTTAGACCAGGGTCATATTCCCTATATAATACTCTACTTTAGACCAGGGCCCTATTTCCTATATAATACTCTACTTTAGACCAGGGCCCTATTTCCTATATAATACTCTACTTTAGACCAGGGCCCTATTCCCTATATAATACTCTACTTTAGACCAGGGCCCTATTCCCTATATAATACTCTTTTCACGTTCCTGACCTGTTGTCTGTTGTTTTGTATGTGTGTGATGGTCAGGGCGTGAGTTTTGGGTGGGCAGTCTATGTTTTCTGTTTCTATATTGGTTTTGGGTTGCCTGATATGGCTCTTAATAAGAGGCAGGTGTTTTGCGTTTTCCTCTAATTGAGAGTCATATTAAGGTAGGTTGTTCTCACTGTTGGTTTGTGGGTGATTGTCGCTGTGTCTGTGTTTATTGCACCACACGGTACTGTCTCGTCTCGTTCGTTCGGTCGTTCCTGTTCATGTGTTCTTCGTTTCATGTAAGTTCGTAGTTTAGGTCTGTCTAGTTAGTTTTGTTATTTTGTAAATTAGTCAAGTGTATTTCGTGTCTGTTCTTCGTCTTGCAATAAAGCATTATGTATTCATCACCTGCTGCGCATTGGTCTACTAACTCACCGAAAGAGAGCCGTTACAACTCTACTTTAGACCAGGGCCCTATTTCCAATATAATACTCTACTTTAGACCAGAGCCCTATACCCTATATAATAATCTACTTTAGACCAGGGCCCTATTCCCTATATAATAATCTACTTTAGACCAGGGCCCTATTCCCTATATAATAATCTACTTTAGACCGGGCCCTATACCCTATATAATACTCTACTTTAGACCAGAGCCCTATTCCCTATATAATATTCTACTTTAGACCAAGGCCCTATTTCCAGTATAATACTCTACTTTAGACCAGAGCCCTATTCCCTATATAATACTCTACTTTAGACCAGAGCCCTATTCCCTATATAATAATCTACTTAAGACCATGGCCCTATTCCCTATATTATCCTCTACTTTAGACAAGGGCCATATTCCCTATATAATCCTCTACTTTAGACCAGGGCCCTATTCCCTACATATTACTCTACTTTAGACTAGGGCCCTATTCCCTATATATTATTCTACTTTAGACCAGGGCCCTATTCCCTATATAATACTCTACTTTAGACCAGAGCCCTATTCCCTATATAATACTCTACTTTAGACCGGGGCCCTATTCCCTATATAATCCTCTTCTTTAGACCGGGGCCCTATTCCCTATATAATACTCTACTTTAGACCAGAGCCCTATTCCCTATATAATACTCTACTTTAGACCAGGGCCCTATTCTCTATACAATACTCTGCTTAAGACCAGGGCCCTCTTCCCTATATAATATTCTACTTTAGACCAGGGCCCTATTCCCTATATAATACTCTACTTTAGACCAGGGCCCTATTCCCTATATAATACTCTACTTTAGACCAGGGCCCTATTCCCTATATAATAATCTACTTTAGACCAGGGCCCTATTCCCTATATAATAATCTACTTTAGACCAGGGTCATTTTCCCTATATAATACTCTAATTTAAACCAGGGCCCTATTCCCTATATAATACTCTACTTTAGACCATGGCCCTATTCCCTATATAATACTCTACTTAAGACCAGAGCCCTATTCCCTATATAATACTCTACTTTAGACCAGGTCCCTATTCCCTTTATAATACTCTACTTTAGACCAGGGCCCTATTCCCTATATAATACTCTACTTTAGACCAGGGCCCTATTCCCTATATAATACTCTACTTTAGACCAGGGCCCTATTCCCTATATAATACTCTACTTTAGACCAGGGCCATATTCCCTATATAATACTCTACTGTAGACCATGGCCCTATTCCCCATATAACACTCTACTTTAGACCAGGGCCCTATTCCCTATATAATACTCTACTTTAGACCAGGGCCATATTCCCTATATAATAATCTACTTCAGACCAGGGCCCTATTCCCTATATAATGCTCTACTGTAGACCAATGTCCCATTCCCTATATAATAATCTACTGTAGACAAGGGCTCTATTCCCGATACAATACTCCACTTTAGACCTGTGCCATATTCCCTATATAATACTCTACTTTAGACCAGAGCACTATTCCCTATATAATACTCTACTTTAGACCAGGGCCCTATTCCCTATATAATACTCTACTTTAGACCAGAGCACTATTCCCTATATAATACTCTACTTTAGACCAGGGCCCTATTCCCTATATAATCCTCTACTTTAGACCTGTGCCCTATTCCCTATATAATACTCTACTTTAGACCAGGGCCTTTTCCCTATATAATACTATACTTTAGACCAGGGCCTTTTCCCTATATAATACTATACTTTAGACCAATCAAATCAAATCAAATCAAATTTTATTAGTCACATACACATGGTTAGCAGATGTTAATGCGAGTGTAGCGAAATGCTTGTGCTTCTAGTTCCGACAATGCAGTAATAACCAACAAGGAATCTAACCTAACAATTCCGCATCTACTACCTTATACACACAAGTGTAAAGGGATAAAGAATATGTACATAAAGATATATGAATGAGTGATGGTACAGAACGGCATAGGCAAGATGCAGTACATGGTATAGAGTACGGTATATACCTATGAGATGAGTACTGTAGGGTATGTAAACATAAAGTGGCATAGTTTAAAGTGGATAGTGGTCCATGTATTACATAAGATGGCAAGATGCAGTAGATGATATAGAGTACAGTATATACATATACATAAGAGATGTGTAATGTAGGGTATGTAAACATTATATTAGGTGGCATTGTTTAAAGTGGCTGGTGGTACATTTTTACATAATTTCCATCAATTCCCATTTTTAAAGTGGCTGGAGTTGAGTCAGTATGTTGGCAGCGGCCGCTAAATGTTAGTGGTGGCTGTTTAACAGTCTGATGGCCTTGAGATAGAAGCTGTTTTTCAGTCTCTCGGTTCCTGCTTGGATGCACCTGTACTGGCCTCTCCTTCTGGATGATAGCGGGGTGAACAGGCAGTGGCTTGGGTGGTTGTTGTCCTTGATGATCTTTTTGGCCTTCCTGTGACATCGGGTGGTGTAGGTGTCCTGGAGGGCAGGTAGTTTGCCCCCGGTGATGCGTTGTGCAGACCTCACTACCCTCTGGAGAGCCTTACGGTTGTGGGCGGAGCAGTTGCCCTACCAGGCGGTGATACAGCCCGACAGGATGCTCTCGATTGTGCATCTGTAGAAGTTTGTGAGTGCTTTTGGTGACAAGCCGAATTTCTTCAGCCTCCTGAGGTTGAAGAGGCGCTGCTGCGCCTTCTTCACAACGCTGTCTGTGTGGGTGGACCAATTCAGTTTGTCCGTGATGTGTCCCCCGAGGAACTTAAAACTTTCCACCTTCTCCACTACTGACCCGTCGATGTGGATAGGGGGGCAGGGCCCTATTCCCTATATAATACTCTACTTTAGACCAGGGCCCTATTCCCGATATAATACTCTACTTTAGACCAGGGCCCTATTCCCTATATAATACTCTACTTTAGACCAGGGCCCTATTCCCCATATAACACTCTACTTTAGACCATGGCCCTATTCCCGATATAATACTCTACTTTAGACCATGGCCCTATTCCCCATATAACACTCTACCTTAGACCAGGGCCCTATTCCCTATATAATACTTTACTTAAGACCAGGGCCCTATTCCCTATATAATACTCTACTTCAGTGTCGCTGTGTCTATGTCGATGTTCTATGTTGCATGTATGCACTAGTTCATTCTTAGCTTCACGTTCGTCAGTGTTGTTATTTTGTTAGTTTGTTAAAGTATTTCGGTTCATGTTCATCTTTGTAGAGAAATAAAAGAAGATGGCTTATTTTCCACATGCTGCGTTTTGGTCCTCACTCTCTACCTTTGACGATCGTGACACCTATTCCCTATATAATTCTCTACTTTAGACCAGGGCCCTATTCCCTATATAATACTCTACTTTATACCAGGGCCCTATTCCCTATGTAATACTCTACTTTAGACCAGGGCCCTATTCCCTATATAATCCTCTACTTTAGACAAGGGCCCTATTCCCTATATAATACTCTACTTTAGACCAGGGCCTTTTCCCTATATAATACTATACTGTAGACCAGGGCCCTATTTCCTATATAATACTATACTTTAGACCAGGGGCCCTATTCCCTATATAATACTCTACTTTAGACCAGGTTCCTATTCCCTATATAATAATCTACTTTAGACTAGGGCCCTATTCCCTATATAATACTCTACTTTAGACCAGGGCACTATTCCCTATATAATACTCTACTGTAGACCAGGGCCTTATTCCCTTTATAATACTCTACTTTAGACCAGGACCCTATTCCCTATATAATACTCTACTTTAGACCAGGGCCCTATTCCCTATATAATACTCTACTTTAGACCAGGGCCCTATTCCCTATATAATACTCTACTTAAGACCAGGGCCATATTCCCTATATAATACTCTACTTAAGACCAAAGCCCTATTCCCTATATAATCCTCTACTGTAGACCAGGGCCCTATTCCCTATATATTACTCTACTTTAGACCAAAGCCCTATTCCCTATATAAAACTCTACTTTAGACCAGGGCCCTATTCCCTATATAATACTCTACTTTAGACCAGGGCCATATTCCCTATATAATACTCTACTGTAGACCAGGGCCCTATTCCCTATATAATACTCTTCTTTAGACAAGAGCCCTATTCCCTATATAATACTCTACTTTAGACCAGGGCCCTATTCCCTATATAATACTATACTTTAGACCAGGGCCCTATTCCCTATATAATAATCTACTTTAGACCAGGGCCCTATTCCCTATATAATACTCTACTTTAGACCAGGGCCCTATTCCCTATATAATACTCTAATGAAGACCAGGGCCTTATTCCCTTTATAATACTCTACTTTAGACCAGGGCCCTATTCCCTATTTAATACTCTACTTTAGACCAGGGCCCTATTCCCTGTATAATACTCTTCTTTAGACAAGAGCCCTATTCCCTATATAATACTCTACTTTAGACCAGGGCCCTATTCCCTATATAATACTATACTTTAGACCAGGGCCCTATTCCCTATATAATAATCTACTTTAGACCAGGGCCCTATTCCCTATATAATACTCTACTTTAGACCAGGGCTCTATTCCCTATATAATACTCTACTTTAGACCAGGGCCCTATTCCCTATATAATACTCTACTTTAGACCAGGGCCTTATTCCCTTTATAATACTCTACTTTAGACCAGGGCCTTATTCCCTTTATAATACTCTACTTTAGACCAGGGCTCTATTCCCTATATAATACTCTACTTTAGACCAGGGCCCTATTCCCTATATAATACTCTACTTTAGACCAGGGCCCTATTCCCTATATAATACTCTACTTTAGACCAGGGCCATATTCCCTATATAATACTCTACTGTAGACCATCGCCCTATTCCCCATATAACACTCTACTTTAGACCAGGGCCCTATTCCCTATATAATACTCTACTTTAGACCAGGGCCATATTCCCTATATAATAATCTACTTTAGACCAGGGCCCTATTCCCTATATAATACTCTACTGTAGACCAGTGTCCCATTCCCTATATAATAATCTACTGTAGACAAGGGCCCTATTCCCGATACAATACTCCACTTTAGACCTGTGCCATATTCCCTATATAATACTCTACTTTAGACCAGGGCCCTATTCCCTATATAATACTCTACTTTAGACCAGAGCACTATTCCCTATATAATACTCTACTTTAGACCAGGGTCCTATTCCCTATATAATCCTCTACTTTACACCTGTGCCCTATTCCCTATATAATACTCTACTTTAGACCAGAGCACTATTCCCTATATAATACTCTACTTTAGACCAGGGCCTTTTCCCTATATAATACTATACTTTAGACCAGGGCCCTATTCCCTATATAATACTATACTTTAGACCAAATCGAATCAAATCAAATCAAATTTTATTAGTCACATACACATGGTTAGCAGATGTTAATGCGAGTGTAGCGAAATGCTTGTGCTTCTAGTTCCGACAATGCAGTAATAACCAACAAGTAATCTAACCTAACAATTCCACAACTACTACCTTATACACACAAGTGTAAAGGGATAAAGAATATGTACATAAAGATATATGAATGAGTGATGGTACAGAACGGCATAGGCAAGATGCAGTACATGGTATAGAGTACGGTATATACCTATGAGATGAGTACTGTAGGGTATGTAAACATAAAGTGGCATAGTTTAAAGTGGCTAGTGGTCCATGTATTACATAAGATGGCAAGATGCAGTAGATGATATAGAGTACAGTATATACATATACATAAGAGATGTGTAATGTAGGGTATGTAAACATTATATTAGGTGGCATTGTTTAAAGTGGCTGGTGGTACATTTTTACATAATTTCCATCAATTCCCATTTTTAAAGTTGCTGGAGTTGAGTCAGTATGTTGGCAGCGGCCGCTAAATGTTAGTGATTGCTATTTAACAGTCTGATGGCCTTGAGATAGAAGCTGTTTTTCAGTCTCTCGGTCCCTGCTTGGATGCACCTGTACTGACCTCGCCTTCTGGATGATAGCGGGGTGAACAGGCAGTGGCTTGGGTGGTTGTTGTCCTTGATGATCTTTATGGCCTTCCTGTAACATCGGGTGGTGTAGGTGTCCTGGAGGGCAGGTAGTTTGCCCCCGGTGATGCGTTCTGCCGACCTCACTACCCTCTGGAGAGCCTTACGGTTGTGTGCGGAGCAGTTGCCGTACCAGGCGGTGATACAGCCCGACAGGATGCTCTCGATTGTGCATCTGTAGAAGTTTGTGAGTGCTTTTGGTGACAAGCCGAATTTCTTCAGCCTCCTGAGGTTGAAGAGGCGCTGCTGCGCCTTCTTCACAACGCTGTCTGTGTGGGTGGACCAATTCAGTTTGTCCGTGATGTGTACACCGAGGAACTTAAAACTTTCCACCTTCTCCACTACTGACCCGTCGATGTGGATAGGGGGGCAGGGCCCTATTCCCTATATAATACTCTACTTTAGACCAGGGCCCTATTCCCGATATAATTCTCTACTTTAGACCAGGGCCATATTCCCTATATAATACTCTACTTTAGACCAGGGCCCTATTCCCTATATAATACTCTACTTTAGACCAGGGCCCTATTCCCTATATAATACTCTACTGTAGACCATGGCCCTATTCCCCATATAACACTCTACTTTAGACCAGGGCCCTATTCCCTATATAATACTCTACTTAAGACCAGGGACATATTCCCTATATAATCCTCTACTTTAGACCAGGGCCCTATTCCCTATATAATACTCTACTTTAGACCAGGGGCCTATTCCCTATATAATACTCTACTGTGGACCAGTGTCCCATTCCCTATTTAATAATCTACTGTAGACAAGGGCCCTATTCCCTATATAATACTCCACTTTAGACCTGTATTATAATAAACCTAGCCTGTATTATACTAGAACTGGCCTTTAGACCTGGCCTTTATTATAATAGACCTGGCCTGTACTATAATAGATCTGACCAGTATTATAATAGACCTGGTCTGTATTATAATAGACCTGGCCTGTATTATAATAGACCTGGCCGGAATAATAATAGACCTGGCCTGTAGACATGGCCTGTATTATAATGCCATTGGCCTGTAATGTAATATACCTGGCCAGTATTATAATAGACCTGGTCTGTATTATAATAGACCTGGCCTGTATTATAATAGACCTGGTCTGTATTATAATAGACCTGGCCTGTAGACATGGCCTGTATTATAATTTACGTGGCCTGTATAATAATAGACCTGGCCTGTATTATAATAGACCTGGCCTGTATTATAATAGACCTGGCCTTTATTATAATAGACCTGGCCTGTATTATAATATACCTGGTCTGTATTATAATAGACCTGGCCTGTATAATAATAGACCTGGTCTGTATTATAATAGACCTGGCCTGTATTATAATAGACCTGGCCTGTATTATAATAGACCTGGCCTTTATTATAATAGACCTGGCCTGTATTATAATAGACCTGGTCTGTATTATAATAGACCTGGTCTGTATTATAATAGACCTGGTCTGTATTATAATAGACCTGGTCTGTATTATAATAGACCTGGCCTGTATTATAATAGACCCGGTCTGTATTATAATAGACCTGGTCTGTATTATAATAGACCTGGCCTGTATTATAATAGACCTGGCCTGTATTATAATAGACCTGGCCTGATGACCTGGCCTGTATTATAATAGATCTGGCCAGTATTATAATAGACCTGGTCTGTATTATAATAGATCTGACCTGTATTATACTAGACCTGGCCTGTAATCCTGGCCTGTATTATAATAGACCTGGTCTTTAATTTAATAGACCTGGTCTGTATTATAATAGACCTGGCTTGTAGACATGGCCTGTATTATAATATACGTGGTCTGTAATTTAATAGACCTGGTCTTTATTATAATAGACCTGGCCTGTAAATTAATAGACCTGGCCTTTATTATAATAGACCTGGCCTTTATTATAATAGACCTGGCCTTTATTATAATAGACCTGGCCTGTATTATAATAGACCTGGCCTGTATTATAATAGACATGGCCTTTATTATAATAGACCTGGCCTTTATTATACCAGACCTGGCATGTATTATAATAGACCTGGCCTGATGACCTGGCCTGTATTATAATAGATCTGACCTGTATTATAATAGACCTGGCCTGTACTATAATAGACCTGGCCTGCATTATAATAGACCTGGTCTGTATTATAATAGACCTGGTCTGTATTATAATAGACCTGGTCTGTACTATAATAGACCTGGTCTGTATTATAATAGACCTGGTCTGTATTATAATAGACCTGGTCTGTACTATAATAGACCTGGCCTGTATTATAATAGACCTAGTCTGTATTATAATAGACCTAGTCTGTATTATATCATACCTGGTCTGTACTATAATAGACTTGGCCTGTATTATAATTGACCTGGCCTGTATTATAATTGACCTGGCCGGTATTATAATAGACCTGGCAGGTATAATAATAGACCTGGCCTTTAGACTTGGCCTGTATTATAATATACCTGGTCTGTAATTTAATTGACCTGGTCTGTATTAAAATAGACCTGGCCTGTATTATAATAGACCTGGTCTGTATTATAATAGACCTGGCTTGTATTATAATAGATCTGGCCGGTATTATAATAGACCTGGCTTGTAGACCTGGTCTGTATTATAATAGACATGGTCTGTTATATAATATACCTGGCCTTTATTTTAATATACCTGGTCTGTATTAATATATACCTGGTCTGTATTACAATAGACCTGGCCTGTATTATAATAGACCTGGTCTGTATTGTAATAGACCTGACCTGTATTATACTAGACCTGGCCTGTAATCCTGGCCTGTACTATAATAGACCTGGTCTTTAATTTAATAGACCTGGCTTGTAGACATGGCCTGTATTATGAAATGCCTGGCCTGTATTATAATATACCTGGTGTGTAATTTAATAGACCTGGCCTGTACTATAATAGACCTAGCCTTTATTATAATAGACCTGGTCTGTATAATAATATACCTGGTCTTTAATTTAATAGACCTGGTCTATATTATAATAGACCTGGACTGTAAACATGGCCTGTATTATAATAGACATGGCCTGTAATATATTAGACCTGGCTTGTAGACATGGCCTGTTTTATAAAATACCTGGCCTGTATTATAATAGACCTGGTCTGTAATTTAATAGACCTGGCCTGTATTATAATAGACCTGGACTGTAAACATGGCCTGTATTATAATAGACATGGCCTGTAATTTAATAGTCCTGGTCTGTATTATAATAGACCTGGCCTGTATTATAATAGATCAGGCCTGTATTATAATACACCTGGTCTGTATTATAAAAGACCTGGCCTGTATTATAATTGAACTGGTTTGATTTATAATAGACCCTGTCTGAATTATAATAGACCTGGCCTGCATTATAATAGACCTGGCCTGCATTATAATAGACCTGGCCTGTCTATTAATAGACCTAGTCTGTAGACCTGTTCTGTACTGTAATAGACCTGGTCTGTAATTTAATAGACTTATGAAATACCTGGCCTGTATTATAATATACCTGGTGTGTAATTTAATAGACCTGGCCTGTATTATAATAGACCTGGCCTGTATTATAATAGACCTGGCCTGTATTATAATAGACCTGGTCTGTATTATAATAGACCTGGCCTGAAGACCTGGCCTGTATTATAATAGACCTGACCTGTATTATACTAGACCTGGCCTGTAATCTTGGCCTGTACTATAATAGACCTGGTCTGTAATTTAATAGACCTGGTCTTTATTATAATTTTTTTTAATTTTTTTTATTTAACCTTTATTTAACCAGGTAGGCAAATTGAGAACACGTTTTCATTTACAATTGCGACCTGGCCAAGATAAAGCAAAGCAGTTCGACACATACAACAACACATAGTTACACATGGAGTAAAAACAAACATATAGTCAATAATACAGTGAAAAAAAATAAGTCTATATACAATGTGAGCAAGTGAGGTGAGATAAGGGAGGTGAAGGCAAACAGATATATGTATAAATAAATAAAAATATAAAAAGGCCATGGAGGCGAAGTGAGTACAACACAGCAAGTAAAATAAAAACAACAAAAAAACACTGGAATGGTTGGTTTGCATTGGAAGAAAGTGCAAAGTAGAGACAGAAATAATGGGGTGCAAAGGAGCAAAATAAATTAATTAATAAATACAGTAGGTAAAGAGGTAGTTGTTTGGGCTAAATTGTAGATGGGTTATGTACAGGTGCAGTAATCTATGAGCTGCTCTGACAGCTGGTGCTTAAAGCTAGTGAGGGAGATAGGTGTTTCCAGTTTCAGAGATTTTTGTAGTTCGTTCCAGTCATTGGCAGCAGAGAACTGGAAGGAGAGGCGTCCAAAGGAAGAATTGGTTTTGGGGGTGACTAGAGAGATATACCTGCTGGAGTGCGTGCTACAGGTAGGTGCTGCTATGGTGACCAGCGAGCTGAGATAAGGGGGGACTTTACCTAGCAGGGTCTTGTAGATGACCTGGAACCAGTGGGTTTGGCGACGAGTATGAAGCGAGGGCCAGCCAACGAGAGTGTACAGGTCGCAGTGGTGGGTAGTCTATGGGGCTTTGGTGACAAAACGGATGGCACTGTGATAGACTGCATCCAATTTATTGAGTAGGGTTTTGGAGGCTATTTTGTAAATGACATCACCGAAGTCGAGGATTGGTAGGATGGTCAGTTTTACAAGGGTATGTTTGGCAGCATGAGTAAAGGATGCTTTGTTGCGGAATAGGAAGCCAATTCTAGATTTGACTTTGTATTGGAGATGTTTGATGTGGGTCTGGAAGGAGAGTTTACAGTCTAACCAGACACCTAGGTATTTGTAGTTGTCCACATATTCTAAGTCAGAGCCGTCCAAAGTAGTGATGTTGGACAGGCGGGCAGGAGCAGGCAGCGATCGGTTGAAGAGCATGCATTTGGTTTTACTTGTATTTAAGAGCAGTTGGAGGCCACGGAAGGAGAGTTGTATGGCATTGAAGCTCGCCTGGAGGGTTGTTAACACAGTGTCAAAAGAAGGGCCAGAAGTATACAGAATAGTGTCGTCTGCGTAGAGGTGGATCAGAGAATCACCAGCAGCAAGAGCGACATCATTGATGTAAACAGAGAAGAGAGTCGGTCCAAGAATTGAACCCTGTGGCACCCCCATAGAGACTGCCAGAGGCCCGGACAACAGATCCTCCGATTTGACACACTGAACTCTATCAGAGAAGTAGTTGGTGAACCAGGCGAGGCAATCATTAGAGAAACCAAGGCTGTCGAGTCTGCCAATGAGGATGTGGTGATTGACAGAGTCAAAAGCCTTGGCCAGGTCAATGAATACGGCTGCACAGTATTGTTTCCTATCGATGGCGGTTACGATATCGTTTATGACCTTGAGCGTGGCTGAGGTGCACCCATGACCAGCTCTGAAACCAGATTGCATAGCGGAGAAGGTGTGGTGTGATTTGAAATGGTCGGTAATCTGTTTGTTGACTTGGCTTTCGAAGACCTTAGAAAGGCAGGGTAGGATAGATATAGGTCTGTAGCAGTTAGGGTCAAGGGTGTCCCCCCCTTTGAAGAGGGGGATAACCGCAGCTGCTTTCCAATCTTTGGGGATCTCAGACGACACGAAAGAGAGGTTGAAGAGGCTAGTAATAGGGGTGGCAACAATTTCAGCAGATAGTTTTAGAAAGAAAGGGTCCAGATTATCTAGCCCGGCTGATTTGTAAGGGTCCAGATTTTGCAGCTCATTAAGAACATCAGCTGACTGTATTTGGGAGAAAGAGAAATGGGGAAGGCTTGGGCGAGTAGCAGAGGGGAGGGCAGTGCTGTTGTCCGGGGTAGGGGTAGCCAGGTGGAAAGCATGGCCAGCCGTAGAAAAATGCTTATTGAAATTCTCAATTATAGTGGATTTGTCGGTGGTGACAGCGTTTCCTATCTTCAGAGCGGTTGGAAGCTGGGAGGAGGTGTTCTTATTCTCCATGGACTTTACGGTGTCCCAGAACTTTTTTGAATTTGTGTTGCAGGAAGCAAATTTCTGCTTGAAAAAGCTAGCCTTGGCTGTTCTAACTGCCTGTGTATATTGGTTTCTGGCTTCCCTGAAAAGTTGCATATCACGGGGGCTGTTCGATGCTAATGCAGAACGCCATAGGATGTTTTTCTGTTGGTTAAGGGCAGTCAGGTCAGGAGAGAACCAAGGGCTATATCTGTTCCTGGTTCTAAATTTCTTGAATGGGGCATGCTTATTCAAGATGGTGAGGAAGGCATTTTTAAAAAATGACCAGGCATCCTCTACTGACGGGATGAGATCAATATCCTTCCAGGATACCCCGGCCAGGTCGATTAGGAAGGCCTGCTCGCTGAAGTGTTTCAGGGAGCGTTTGACAGTGATGAGTGGAGGTCGTTTGACCGCTGACCCATTACGGATGCAGGCAATGAGGCAGTGATCGCTGAGATCTTGGTTGAAAACAGCAGAGGTGTATTTGGAGGGCAAGTTTGTTAGGATGATATCTATGAGGGTACCCGTGTTTACGGAATTGGGGTGGTACCTGGTAGGTTCATTGATAATTTGTGTGAGATTGAGGGCATCAAGCTTAGATTGTAGGGTGGCTGGGGTGTTGAGCATGTTCAAATTTAGGTCGCCTAGCAGCACGAGCTCTGAAGATAGATGGGGGGCAATCAGTTCACATATAGTGTCCAGAGCACAGCTGGGGGCAGAGGGTGGTCTATAGCAGGCGGCAACGGTGAGAGACTTGTTTTTAGAGAGGTGGATTTTTAAAAGTAGAAGTTCAAATTGTTTGGGAACAGACCTGGATAGTATAACAGAACTCTGCAGGCAGTCTTTGCAGTAGATTGCAACACCGCCCCCTTTGGCCGTTCTATCTTGTCTGAAAATATTGTAATTGGGGATAAAAATGTCTGAATTTTTGGTGGTCTTTCTAAGCCAGGATTCAGACACGGCTAAAACATCCGGGTTGGTAGAGTGTGCTAAAGCAGTGAACAAAACAAACTTAGGGAGGAGGCTTCTAATGTTAACATGCATGAAGCCAAGGCTATTACGGTTACAGAAGTCATCAAAAGAGAGCGCCTGGGGAATAGGAGTGGAGCCAGGTACTGCAGGGCCTGGATTCACCTCTACATCACCAGAGGAACAGAGGAGAAGTACGATAAGGGTACGGCTAAAAGCTATGAGAATTGGTCGCCTAGAGCTACTAGAGCAGAGAGTAAAAGGAAGTTTCTGGGGGCGATAAAATAGTTTAAAGGAATAATGTACAGACAAAGGTATGGTAGGATGTGAATACAGTGGAGGTAAACCTAGGTATTGAGTGATGATGAGAGAGATCTTGTCTCTAGAAACATCATTGAAACCAGGTGATGTCATCGCATATGTGGGTGGTGGAACTGAGAGGTTGGATATGGTATAGAGAGCAGGGCTAGAATCTCTACAGTGAAATAAGCCAATAAACACTAACCAGAACAGCAATGGACAAGGCATATTTACATTAAGGAGAGGCATGCTTAATCGAGTGATCAATAAGGGTCCAGTGAGTAGAGGTTGGTTGGGGTCGTGGCGATCCAGACAGCTGGCCGGGTATATGGCTATCGGTAGCAGCATAGGATGGAGGTCTGTTTGTAGATACCTCGTGCGTTTCCGTCGGTAGGTTCCGTGTAGTGGGGTTTTGTCCAGATAGCAGCCGATAAGACAGCTAACGATTAGCGGGCCTCAGATGAGCGTTCAGGTAACGTCGGGACGGAGGTGCCGGTTGGATAAATCCCTCGGGCAGATAACGTCGGCAGTCAGTCGTGAAGGCCCGGTGGGGTTCCGTATCTGCAGCAGCAACAAAAGAAACGGGTCCGGATGGTGATGGAACTGATGGCTAGCTCCAGCATGATTTGAGTTTGCTCCGGGGTCGACGTAAGCCAATAGTCACACGGTATGCAGCTAGCTAGCTGCGAAATCAAGGTGCAAGTGTCCAGAGCCTGCGGTTGGAATCCGGGGAAACTGAGAGAAAAAAAGTCCCGGAATGCTCCGGTCCGAGTCGCGTTGCACAAAAGTGCCGGTAGATTATCGAGCTAAAGGAATAGCTGATGACCGCAAAACGTGGGCAGCTGAAACACCAACGCTAGCCAGCAAACCGGCTAATTTCGGGGCAGCTACAGATTAGCTTCTGACTAGCTATCGGAGTAGCTTCTGGTTAGCTTTCAGGCTAGCTTCTGAATTAGCCCCTGGCTATCTTCCACGATGGATTTTCAGATTGAGGTAAATAATACTTATTGTAATTGGTGAAGCGGGTTGCAGGAAAGCTTTTGCAGGAAAGCTTTTGTAGTTGAGTTCTTGGATAATAAAATAAATTAAAGATATGTGAAGAAAAGGTGTAAATATATATATATACAGGACACGACACGACAATACGGAAAAAGACGTCTGAACTGCTCAGCCACCTTGGAATTGGAATACTCCTGGCCTGTAGACCTGGTCTGTATTATAATACACCTGGCCTGTATTATAATAGAACTGGTTTGAAATATAATAGACCTGGCCTGTATTATAATACACCTGGTCTCTATTATAAAAGACCTGGGTTAGGGTTAGGGTTAGCCTGGCCTGAAGACCTGGCCTGTATTATAATAGACCTGACCTGTATTATACTAGACCTGGCCTGTAATCTTGGCCTGTACTATAATAGACCTGGTCTGTATTATAATAGACCTGGGTTAGGGTTAGGGTTAGCCTAACCCCTTGGACTCAAAACGTGGACATAAGGAATCCCATAGGCCTGATAGAGATTAACCAGTCTAACCCTAACCGGATTCCTAAACTCGAACTCGGGCTCCATAAAGAGGTATCCTGAGGAGCCTGGTAATTAGGGAGCATGTGTTGATGTATTGCCTGTGGGTTTATCCTCTTAGAGGAAAATGTTATCTTTATCTGTTTTCCTTCCTATATGAACCATAACCCCTTTTTTGGGGGGAATATCTCCTAATTTCCCGTAGAACAATTATGTATCCTTAGGAGCAATAGAATTAGAGAACATGCGCCTGTGTACTTGGTCCTCTTGAAGGGCAATTTTTTCTTAACCCTAACCCCTAACCCTGACCCTAACCCTAACCCCCCTAACCCTAACCCCTAACCCTGACCCTAACCCCTGACCCTAACCCCTGACCCTAACCCCTGACCCTAACCCCTGACCCCCCTAACCCTCTAACCCTAACCCTAAACCCTAAACCCCAACCCCAACCCCAACCCTAACCCCCCTAACCCTAACCCTAAACCCCAACCCCAACCCCTGACCCTAACCCTAACCCCCGTAACCCTAACCCTAAACCCCAACCCCAACCCCAACCCCAACCCTAACCCCTAACCCAAAACCAAAGTAAAAGACTCAAAAACAAAACTTAAGAACGGGAAGCATAGAAATAAGGCACACTGTAGAACAGATCTACCGCTTCTTAGACTTGCTTTCAAGTAGAATGATGATCTGTAACTAACATTTCTATGTGAATTTGGTCAGGCCACCCAGAAAGTTACATATTGCCACTTTAACTACAAGGTCTATGCACTGCAAATTGGACAGAGGGCGCTGTTTTCACTTTTGGGGAAGAAAAACAAAATTTGCAGCAAACTTCCTGACAGGAAGTGGAAAATCTGAAATCGATGCTCTGTTCTAGGGCCTGCCTATAAATGTCCTTGATATTTATTAGTATACATGCACTTCATACGTCTTCCACTAGATGTCGACAGGCAGTGAGAGAAGAAATGGAGTGTATAACTTGATATGGGGTCGAATAAAAGCTCTTGGCATGACATGTCACCAGTTTCCTGTTTTCTGGAACGTGCGAGAAGTGACCTGGTATTGCCTTCTGAAAAGCTGTCGTTATAGACGACTAATATCTCCGGCTTTGATTTTATTTGATAAATGTGACAATATCATCGTAAAGTATGTTTTTTCAATATAGTTTTATTAGATTATTGAAATGTATTCGGGACGTTAGGCGTGTTGCTTTGTCTGCCTTTGTTCAGGAAGGAGAGCTTTGCGCTACTTTGCTAGCTTTCCGTGCTAATTGACTGGAGAAGAGGACATTCTAAATCCAAACAAAGATTGTTCTGGACAAAGGACACCTTGTACAACATTCTGATGGAAGATCAGCAAAAGTAGGACCCATTTTATGATGCTATTTCATATATCTGTCGAACATGTGAAATAGTAGTTTGCGCCCAGATTTTGGGCACTCTCTCTCTATAACTAAGTTGGATGTCGTAATGAAGTTATTTTTAGAATTCTAACACGGCGATTGCATTAAGAACTAGTGTATCTATCATTTCCTATACAACATGTATTTTTTAGTAACGTTTGTGAATAGTTATTTGGTCAGAATAGTTGAGTGTCATAAAAATATCTGGGAAAAAGATGGGAAAAAGATGCTACGTTAGCACAATGGATAACCACTGATTTCAGCTCTAAATATGCACATTTTCGAACAAAACATAAGTGTATGTATAACCTGATGTTATAGGACTGTCATCTGATGAAGGTTTATGAAGATTAGTGAAAATGAATATCTTTTGCTGGTTTATTCGCTATCGCTAACGTGCCTATTGCTATCGCTAACGTGCCTTGATGAATGAATGCGGTAGTGTGGTAGGCTATTGTAGTAAGCTAATGCTATAATGTGTTTTCGCTGTAAAACACTTAAAAAAATCGGAAATATTGGCTGGATTCACAAGATGTTTGTCTTTAATTTGCTGTACACCATCGATTTTTCTGAAATGTTTTATGATGAGTATTTAGGTATGTGACGTTGGTGTCTGTAATTACTCTGGCTGCTTCGGTGCTATTTCTGACGGTAGCTGTGATGGTAGCTGCAATGTAAAACTGATTCATACCTCAAATATGCACATTTTTCGAACAAAACATAGATTTATTGTATAACATGTTATAAGACTGTCATCTGATGAAGTTGTTTCTTGGTTAGTTTGGTTGGTTCTTGGCTAGTTAGGTTGGCTTTGTGCATGCTACCTGTGCTGTGAAAAATGTCTGTCTTTTTTTGTATTTGGTGGCGAGCTAACATTAATATACGTGGTGTTTTCGCTGTAAAACATTTAAAAAATCGGACATGTTGACTGGATTGACAAGATGTGGATCTTTCATTTGCTGCATTGGACTTGTTAATGTGTGAAAGTTAAATATTTCTCAAAAATATTTTGGGAATTTCGCGCTCTGCCTTTTCAGTGGAATGTGGGAGGAGTTCCGCTAGCGGAACGCTGGGGCTAGACAGGTTAACTACAATTGGTGTTGCACTTGGATTAGCCTGTAAATACAGTCACAGGAATGTCAATGTTCTGCAGATTGACCTCCTCTGAAGTTCTATTGGTAAGAATCTTGAGAACAGGGAAAATCGTTTGCCCCGGATGCACTGGACACTCTGAAACAATAAATGCATGTATATATTTAATCACCACCCACCAGAACATGAATAAAGTTAGCAGGACACTCAATTGCATTATTCATTTTCCATCTATGCCTAGCCTTAGACTGCACTCTTACAAATGGTTCTTTGGCTGTCACCATAGAAGAACCCTTTAGGAACCCTTCTTTCTAAGAGTGTACAGTATGCCTGCCTCCAGGTAGGATGGAGTCCGTCACTCCTCAGCAGGTCAGGCTTGGTCCTGAACCCTTCTTTCTAAGAGTGTACAGTACGCCTGCCTCCTGAAAAGTAGGACACCATCAATCACTGGAATTGTTTTATACATTTATTAAAAACATAATTGAAGTTATTGACATCATTTAACATTTATGAATAAACAATATAAGTTAGATACTAATTTACCTTTTTGCATGTAGTCATATTTCCTCTTTCGGGGTAGGATGGGGTTGGATACGGTTGGATGGGGTAGGATGGGGTTAGATGGGGTTTGATACGGTAGGATGGGGTTGGATGGGGTAGGATGGGGTTGGATACGGTTGGATGGGGTTGGATACGGTTGGATGGGGTTGGATACGGTAGGATGGGGTTGGATACGGTAGGATACGGTTGGATGGGGTTGGATATGGTTGGATACGGTTGGATGGGGTTGGATGGGGTTGGATACGGTTGGATGGGGTAGGATGGGGTTGGATGGGGTAGGATGGGGCAGGATACGGTTGGATGGGGTAGAAAAAGGTTGGATTGATTTTGGATGGAGTAGCATGGGGTTGGATGGGGTTGGATGGGGTAGGATGGGGTTAGATGGGGTAGTATGGGGTAGGATGGGGCAGGATACGGTTGGATGGGGTTGGATACGGTAGGATGGGGTAGGATACGGTTGGATGGGGTAGGATACGGTTGGATGGGGTAGGATACGGTTGGATGGGGTTGGGGTAGGATACGGTTGGATGGGGTAGGATGGGATAGGATACGGTTGGATGGGGTTGGATGGGGTTGGATGGAGTAGCATGGGGTTGGATGGGGTTGGATGGAGTAGCATGGGGTTGGATGGGGTTGGATACGGTTGGTTGGGGTAGGATACGGTTGGATGGGGTAGGATACGGTTGGATGGGGTTGGATACGGTTGGATGGGGTAGGATACGGTAGGATGGGGTAGGATACGGTAGGATGGGGTAGGACACGGTAGGATGGGGTTGGATACGGTTGGATGGGGTAGGATACGGTAGGATGGGGTAGGATACGGTTGGATGGGGTAGGATACGGTAGGATGGGGTAGGATACGGTTGGATGGGGTTGGATGGGGTAGGATACGGTAGGATACGGTTGGATGGGGTAGGATACGGTTGGATGGGGTTGGATGGGGTAGGATACGGTTGGATGGGGTTGGATGGGGTAGGATACGGTAGGATGGGGTAGGATACGGTTGGATGGGGTTGGATGGGGTAGGATACGGTTGGATGGGGTTGGATGGGGTAGGATGGGGTTGGATGGGGTTGGATACGGTTGGATGGGGTTGGATGGGGTAGGATACGGTTGGATAGGGTAGGATACGGTAGGATGGGGTTGATGGGGTTGGATGGGGTTGGATACGGTTGGATTGGGTAGGATACGGTTGGATGGGGTAGGATATGGTTGGATGGGGTAGGATACGGTAGGATGGGGTTGGATACGGTTGGATGGGGTTGGATACGGTTGGATGGGGTAGGATACGGTTGGATGGGGTAGGATACGGTTGGATGGGGTTGGATACGGTAGGATGGGGTTGGATACGGTAGGATGGGGTAGGATGGGGCAGGATACGGTAGGATGGGGTGGATACGGTAGGATGGGGTAGAATACAGTTGGATGGGGTTGGATGGGGTAGAATACGGTAGGATGGGGTAGAATGGGGTTGGATGGGGTTGGATGGGGTAGGATGGGGTTGGATACGGTTGAATGGGGTTGGATACGGTTGGATGGGGTTGGATACGGTTGGATGGGGTAGGATACGGTTGGATGGGGGTGGATACGGTTGGATGGGGTAGGATACGGTTGGATGGGGTAGAATGGGGTTGGATGGGGTAGGATGGGGTTGGATGGGGTTGGATGGGGTAGGATACGGTTGGATAGGGTAGGATACAGTAGGATGGGGTAGGATGGGGTGGATACGGTAGGATGGGGTGGATACGGTAGGATGGGGTAGAATACAGTTGGATGGGGTTGGATACGGTAGGATGGGGTAGGATGGGGTTGGATGGGGTAGGATACGGTTGGATGGGGTAGGATACGGTAGGATGGGGTAGAATACAGTTGGATGGGGTTGGATGGGGTTGGATACGGTAGGATGGGGTAGAATACAGTTGGATGGGGTTGGATGGGGTAGTATGGGGTAGAATACAGTTGGATGGGGTTGGATACGGTAGGATGGGGTAGAATACAGTTGGATGGGGTTGGATGGGGTAGAATACGGTTGGATGGGGTTGGATACGGTAGGATGGGGTAGGATACGGTTGGATGGGGTAGAATGGGGTTGGATAGGGTAGGATACGGTTGGATAGGGTAGGATACGGTAGGATGGGGTTGATGGGGTTGGATGGGGTTGGATACGGTTGGATTAGGTAGGATACGGTTGGATGGGGTAGGATATGGTTGGATGGGGTAGGATACGGTAGGATGGGGTTGGATACGGTTGGATGGGGTTGGATACGGTTGGATGGGGTAGGATACGGTTGGATGGGGTAGGATACGGTTGGATGGGGTTGGATACGGTAGGATGGGGTTGGATACGGTAGGATGGGGTAGGATGGGGCAGGATACGGTAGGATGGGGTGGATACGGTGGGATGGGGTAGAATACAGTTGGATGGGGTAGAATGGGGTAGAATACGGTAGGATGGGGTAGAATGGGGTTGGATGGGGTTGGATGGGGTAGGATGGGGTAGGATACGGTTGAATGGGGTAGGATACGGTTGGATGGGGTATGGTACGGTTGGATGGGATAGAATGGGGTAGGATACGGTTGGATGGGGTTGGATGGGGTAGGATACGGTTGGATGGGTATGATACGGTTGGATGGGATAGAATGGGGTAGGATGGGGTAGGATACGGTTGGATATGGTTGGATGGGGTAGGATACGGTTGGATGGGGTTGGATGGGGTAGAATGGGGTTGGATGGGGTAGGATATGGTTGGATGGGGTTGGATACGGTTGGATGGGGTTGGATGGGGTAGGATGGGGTAGGATACGGTTGGATGGGGTAGAATGGGGTTGGATGGGGTAGGATATGGTTGGATGGGGTAGGATAAGGTTGGATGGGGTAGGATATGGTTGGATGGGGTTGGATACGGTTGGATGGGGTTGGATACGGTTGGATGGGGTAGGATATGGTTGGATGGGGTAGGATATGGTTGGATGGGGTTGGATGGGGTAGGATACGGTTGGATGGGGTTGGATGTAGTAGGATGGGGTAGGATACGGTTGGATGGGATAGGATGGGGTTGACTCTGTCATGCTCAACGAGTTGGAGGTTTTTTTTAGGGTGACAGGGTGACAGGACTTTCTCCCCATCTTCTTTGGTTTGGTGTGGGTGTAGCTTGTCTCCTGGGTGATGGGGGATATCAGGGGTTCAACCTGGTTGAGGATGGGGGTGAAGCTGGTCTCCTGGCGGGGCAACTGTATCAGACAGTTCTTGGGCAGCAACAGGAGGAGGGTTGTAGTGTGGGGGCATGGGTGTTGATTGCTACTGCGAAATATAACATATTAAGGAAATGGGACAGACCAGTGGACAACTGTTTCCAATTGGCAGAGGTGAGCATGTATATGTAAGCAATAAGGCCCGAGGAGGTGTGGTATATGGCAATATAACACGGCTAAGGGCTGTTCTTATGCATAACGCAATGCAGTGTCTGGATACAGCCCTTAGCCGTGGTATATTGGCCATATACCACAAACCCCAGAGGTGCCTTATTGCTATTATAAACTGGTTACCAATGGAATTAGAGCAGTAAAAATACATGTTCTGTCATACGGTCTGATATACCAAGGCTTTCAGACAATCAGCATTCAGGGCTGGAAACACCCAGTTTATAAATAAACTTCTACACAGGATATGTGAAAAGAATGTGTTGAAATGCTGCTTGCCTGAACTAACTCCTCTACCTTAATAATAACAATAATTATACATGAAACATACATAGCTGTACAATTGTAGAAACTAACAAACAATCAATAATCTAACTAAACAACAGCAGACTAAACAAAAGGAAGAAAAACATGAAACAAAATACTTTGGCGCAAACATGCGTCCTTTGTCCTGATCTTGCCCACATTCTGATCTTGTCCAGATTTTTAGAAATGGTCTACACATGGTCTTATCCGTCCACTGTGTCGGCATTGTGAACAGATTTACTGGTCCCGCCTTGTATGCTAATTCTTTGACAGATATTCTTTCAAAATAATACTTTTTTATTTATTTTAAGACACATATATATTCCATAAGTCGATGGTGCCACATGTCAATGATTTTAGAAGGCAGGATGATTGAAATGGTTTTACTGTCAATTCCAGACGTGGTCGGGAAGATCTGATCACAATGCTTCTTTTAATCATCTACACCGGTCTGAAAATGTGGGAACAATCAGACTGTGGACAAGATCAGGACATATAATGCATGTTAGAACCAGGTATAAACGGGGCTAAATAGAGGTAAGAAGGGCTCAAGGAAAGGGTGTGATGTGAGTATGTGAGTGAGACTGCAGGTGAGTGAGCGAGCAGGTGTTGCGCATATGTGTGAGTGTGTGTACGAGTGTGTGAAACAGAAAAGGTGTGTGGGAATGGTGGAGGGGGAGGTAAGGGTAGGCCATGGTGAAGAGGTGTGTGGGGGAATGGTGGAGGGGGAGGTAAGGGTAGGCCATGGTGAAGAGGTGTGTGGGGGAATGGTGGAGGGGGAGGTAAGGGTAGGCCATGGTGAAGAGGTGTGTGGGGGAATGGTGGAGGGGGAGGTAAGGGTAGGCCATGGTGAAGAGGTGTGTGGGGGAATGGTGGAGGGGGAGGTAAGGGTAGGCCATGGTGAAGAGGTGTGTGGGGGAATGGTGGAGGGGGAGGTAAGGGTAGGCCATGGTGAAGAGGTGTGTGGGGGAATGGTGGAGGGGGAGGTAAGGGTAGGCCATGGTGAAGAGGTGTGTGGGGGAATGGTGGAGGGGGAGGTAAGGGTAGACCATGGTGAAGAGGTGTGTGTGGGAATGGTGGAGGGGGAAGTAAGGGTTGGACATGGTGAAGAGGTAGGTTTTTAGGCGGGACTGAAAGATGATGATGGACTTCCAGAGTTCCAGAGCCTAGGAGCAACCCTGGAGAAGGCCCTGTCTGTCACTGAAACTCTGGAGCTTAGACCTGGGGATGACAAGGTGGCCAACTGTGGTTGAGCAGAGAGAGCATGAGGGCTGGTAGGAGAGAAGAAGGTCAGAGAGGGAAGGTTTTTAGGTCAGGAGGATCTTGTAATTAATGCAGTGGGAGACAGGGAGCCAGTGGTTCACAGAGGATGAGGGTGATATGTTGCCAGGATGATTTAGTGGGTTAGAAGATGGGCTGCCAGGATGATTTAGTGGGTTAGAAGATGGGCTGCCAGGATGATTTAGTGGGTTAGAAGATGTGCTGCCAGGATGATTTAGTGGGTTAGAAGATGGGCTGCCAGGATGATTTAGTGGGTTAGAAGATGGGCTGCCAGGATGATTTAGTGGGTTAGAAGATGGGCTGCCAGGATGATTTAGTGGGTTAGAAGACGGGCTGCCAGGATGATTTAGTGTGTTAGAAGATGTGCTGCCAGGATGATTTAGTGGGTTAGAAGATGGGCTGCCAGGATGATTTAGTGGGTTAGAAGATGGGCTGCCAGGATAATTTAGTGGGTTAGAAGATGGGCTGCCAGGAAGATTTAGTGGGTTAGAAGATGGGCTGCCAGGATGATTTAGTGGGTTAGAAGATGGGCTGCCATGATGATTTAGTGGGTTAGAAGATGGGCTGCCATGATGATTTAGTGGGTTAGAAGATGGGCTGCCAGGATGATTTAGTGGGTTAGAAGACGGGCTGCTGAGTTTTGAACCATTTGGAGCTTATGGAGGGAGTCTGTGTTCGTGCCGGGGAGTAGAGTTGTCTATTCAGGAGAAGAAGAAAGCATGGATGAGGGACAGGAGAGGGAGGGGCTGACTTTGGCAAATTTGCCTAAGTGGAATAATTCATTTTTTACAGTCTGACGGATGTGGTGGTTGAGGGATAGGGTCTTAAGGTAGACAAACATACATATTTCTGTCCAAATACCTTTCACAATTGCCACATACAACCCTTGGATTGCTGCCATTGAGGTCTGATTCATCATACCACTGTGAGGACACAGTGCAGTTGACAACAAAATGTTATCCTTCATCCTCTTGCTGAGGAGTAGCAGGGGGTACACTCCTACCTTGTGGAACCTATGTATGCAGGGGGTACACTCCTACCTTGTGGAACCTATGTACGCAGGGGGTACACTCCTACCTTGTGGAACCTATGTACGCAGGGGGTACACTCTTACCTTGTGAAACCTATGTACGCAGGGGGTACACTCCTACCTTGTGGAACCTATGTACGCAGGGGGTACACTCCTACCTTGTGGAACCTATGTACGCAGGGGGTACACTCCTACCTTGTGGAACCTATGTACGCAGGGGGTACACTCCTACCGTGTGGAACATATGTACGCAGGGGGTACACTCCTACCGTGTGGTACGCAGGGGGTACACTCTTACCTTGTGAAACCTATGTACGCAGGGGGTACACTCCTACCTTGTGGTACGCAGGGGGTACACTCCTACCTTGTGGTACGCAGGGGGTACACTCCTACCTTGTGGTACGCAGGGGGTACACTCCTACCTTGTGGAACCTATGTACGCAGGGGGTACACTCCTACCTTGTGGAACATATGTACGCAGGGGGTACACTCCTACCGTGTGGAACATATGTACGCAGGGGGTACACTCCTACCTTGTGGAACCTATGTACGCAGGGGGTACACTCCTACCTTGTGGAACCTATGTACGCAGGGGGTACACTCCTACCTTGTGGTACGCAGGGGGTACACCCCTACCTTGTGGAACCTATGTACGCAGGGGGTACACTCCTACCTTGTGGAACCTATGTACGCAGGGGGTACACTCCTACCTTGTGGTACGCAGGGGGTACACTCCTACCTTGTGGTACGCAGGGGGTACACTCCTACCTTGTGGTATGCAGGAGGTACACTCCTACCGTGTGGAACCTATGTACGCAGGGGGTACACTCCTACCTTGTGGTACGCAGGGGGTACACTCCTACCTTGTGGAACCTATGTACGCAGGGGGTACACTCCTACCTTGTGGTACGCAGGGGGTACACTCCTACCGTGTGGAACCTATGTACGCAGGGGGTACACTCCTACCTTGTGGTATGCAGGGGGTACACTCCTACCATGTGGAACCTATGTACGCAGGGGGTACACTCCTACCTTGTGGTACGCAGGGGGTACACTCCTACCGTGTGGAACCTATGTACGCAGGGGGTACACTCCTACCTTGTGGTACGCAGGGGGTACACTCCTACCTTGTGGTATGCAGGGGGTACACTCCTACCGTGTGGAACCTATGTACGCAGGGGGTACACTCCTACCTTGTGGAACCTATGTACGCAGGGGGTACACTCCTACCTTGTGGTACGCAGGGGGTACACCCCTACCTTGTGGAACCTATGTACGCAGGGGGTACACTCCTACCTTGTGGAACCTATGTACGCAGGGGGTACACTCCTACCTTGTGGTACGCAGGGGGTACACTCCTACCTTGTGGAACATATGTACGCAGGGGGTACACTCCTACCGTGTGGAACATATGTACGCAGGGGGTACACTCCTACCTTGTGGAACCTATGTACGCAGGGGGTACACTCCTACCTTGTGGAACCTATGTACGCAGGGGGTACACTCCTACCTTGTGGTACGCAGGGGGTACACCCCTACCTTGTGGAACCTATGTACGCAGGGGGTACACTCCTACCTTGTGGAACCTATGTACGCAGGGGGTACACTCCTACCTTGTGGTACGCAGGGGGTACACTCCTACCTTGTGGTACGCAGGGGGTACACTCCTACCTTGTGGTATGCAGGAGGTACACTCCTACCGTGTGGAACCTATGTACGCAGGGGGTACACTCCTACCTTGTGGTACGCAGGGGGTACACTCCTACCTTGTGGAACCTATGTACGCAGGGGGTACACTCCTACCTTGTGGTACGCAGGGGGTACACTCCTACCGTGTGGAACCTATGTACGCAGGGGGTACACTCCTACCTTGTGGTATGCAGGGGGTACACTCCTACCATGTGGAACCTATGTACGCAGGGGGTACACTCCTACCTTGTGGTACGCAGGGGGTACACTCCTACCGTGTGGAACCTATGTACGCAGGGGGTACACTCCTACCTTGTGGTACGCAGGGGGTACACTCCTACCTTGTGGTATGCAGGGGGTACACTCCTACCGTGTGGAACCTATGTATGCAGGGGGTATACTCCTACCTTGTGGAACATATGTACGCAGTGGGTACACTCCTACCTTGTGGAACCTATGTACGCAGGGGGTACACTCCTACCTTGTGGAACCTATGTACGCAGGGGGTACACTCCTACCTTGTGGTACGCAGGGGGTACACTCCTACCGTGTGGAACCTATGTACGCAGGGGATACACTCCTACCGTGTGGAACCTATGTACGCAGGGGGTACACTCCTACCTTGTGGTACGCAGGGGGTACTCTCCTACCTTGTGGAACCTATGTACGCAGGGGGTACACTCCTACCTTGTGGAACCTATGTACGCAGGGGGTACACTCCTACCGTGTGGAACCTATGTACGCAGGGAGTACACTCCTACCTTGTGGTACGCAGGGGGTACACTCCTACCGTGTGGAACCTATGTACGCAGGGGGTACACTCCTACCTTGTGGGACCTATGTACGCAGGGGGTACACTCCTACCGTGTGGAACCTATGTACGCAGGGGGTACACTCCTACCTTGTGGAACCTATGTACGCAGGGGGTACACTCCTACCTTGTGGTACGCAGGGGGTACACTCCTACCTTGTGGTACGCAGGGGGTACACTCCTACCTTGTGGTATGCAGGAGGTACACTCCTACCGTGTGGAACCTATGTACGCAGGGGGTACACTCCTACCTTGTGGTACGCAGGGGGTACACTCCTACCTTGTGGAACCTATGTACGCAGGGGGTACACTCCTACCTTGTGGTACGCAGGGGGTACACTCCTACCGTGTGGAACCTATGTACGCAGGGGGTACACTCCTACCTTGTGGTATGCAGGGGGTACACTCCTACCATGTGGAACCTATGTACGCAGGGGGTACACTCCTACCTTGTGGTACGCAGGGGGTACACTCCTACCGTGTGGAACCTATGTACGCAGGGGGTACACTCCTACCTTGTGGTACGCAGGGGGTACACTCCTACCTTGTGGTATGCAGGGGGTACACTCCTACCGTGTGGAACCTATGTATGCAGGGGGTATACTCCTACCTTGTGGAACATATGTACGCAGTGGGTACACTCCTACCTTGTGGAACCTATGTACGCAGGGGGTACACTCCTACCTTGTGGAACCTATGTACGCAGGGGGTACACTCCTACCTTGTGGTACGCAGGGGGTACACTCCTACCGTGTGGAACCTATGTACGCAGGGGATACACTCCTACCGTGTGGAACCTATGTACGCAGGGGGTACACTCCTACCTTGTGGTACGCAGGGGGTACTCTCCTACCTTGTGGTACGCAGGGGGTACTCTCCTACCTTGTGGAACCTATGTACGCAGGGGGTACACTCCTACCTTGTGGAACCTATGTACGCAGGGGGTACACTCCTACCGTGTGGAACCTATGTACGCAGGGAGTACACTCCTACCTTGTGGTACGCAGGGGGTACACTCCTACCGTGTGGAACCTATGTACGCAGGGGGTACACTCCTACCTTGTGGGACCTATGTACGCAGGGGGTACACTCCTACCGTGTGGAACCTATGTACGCAGGGGGTACACTCCTACCTTGTGGAACCTATGTACGCAGGGGTTACACTCCTACCTTGTGGTACGCAGGGGGTACACTCCTACCTTGTGGAACCTATGTACGCAGGGGGTACACTCCTACCTTGTGGTACGCAGGGGGTACACTCCTACCTTGTGGAACCTATGTACGCAGGGGGTGAACTCCTACCTTGTGGAACATATGTACGCAGGGGGTGAACTCCTACCTTGTTGTACGCAGGGGATACACTCCTACCTTGTGGAACCTATGTACGCAGGGGGTACACTCCTACCTTGTGGAACCTATGTACGCAGGAGGTACACTCCTACCTTGTGGTACGCAGGGGGTACACTCCTACCTTGTGGTACGCAGGGGGTACACTCCTACCTTGTGGTACGCAGGGGGTACACTCCTACCTTGTGGTACGCAGGGGGTACACTCCTACCTTGTGGTACGCAGGGGGTACACTCCTACCTTGTGGTACGCAGGGGGTACACTCCTACCTTGTGGAACCTATGTACGCAGGGGGTACACTCCTACCTTGTGGAACCTATGTACGCAGGGGTTCCATCCTACCTTGTGGTACGCAGGGGGTACACTCCTACCTTGTGGAACCTATGTACGCAGGTGGTACACTCCTACCTTGTGGAACCTATGTACGCAGGGGGTACACTCCTACCGTGTGGAACCTATGTACGCAGGGAGTACACTCCTACCTTGTGGTACGCAGGGGGTACACTCCTACCTTGTTGTAAGCAGGGGGTACACTCCTACCTTGTGGAACCTATGTACGCAGGGGGTACATTCCTACCTTGTGGAACCTATGTACGCAGGGGGTACACTCCTACCGTGTGGAACCTATGTACGCAGGGAGTACACTCCTACCTTGTGGTACGCAGGGGGTACACTCCTACCGTGTGGAACCTATGTACGCAGGGGGTACACTCCTACCTTGTGGAACCTATGTACGCAGGGGGTACACTCCTACCTTGTGGAACCTATGTACGCAGGGGGTACACTCCTACCTTGTGGTACGCAAGGGGTACACTCCTACCTTGTGGAACCTATGTACGCAGGGGGTACACTCCTACCTTGTGGTACGCAGGGGGTACACTCCTACCTTGTGGAACATATGTACCTGGAATCATTAATGACTAAATAACTTCCAGAAACACAACAAATATCAGTCAAATAATGACATTTTGATTTTCAGTCTTAAATGACACAATGAGACAACAACAAATAATTGCATAGGGCCTATCATATCCCTAAGGATAGGGTTAGGGTTAGGGCCTATCATATCCCTAAGGATAGGGTTAGGGTTAGAGGGTCAGGGTTAGGGTTAGGGCCTATCATATCCCTAAGGATAGGGTTAGGGTTAGAGGGTCAGGGTTAGGGTTAGGGCCTATCATATCCCTAAGGATAGGGTTAGGGTTAGGGTTAGGGTTAGGGCCTATCATATCCCTAAGCAAGAAATGCATAAATATTTTTAGAGGAAAACATTTATAAAGCTTAGCAGCTTGTTCGCTGCATTAACCAAGGTTGCCCATCTTCCATGTTTCATTGCCTTATTTGCCCATTCATCTGTAGCCTTCATTTTTTGGGCCTCTAACTTCACCTTTAGCTGTATTGTTGCACCACAGAACTTGCACTTCTTTGATGCTCCTCCTATTGATGTGTTACAACTAGGACACCGCTTACGGCTGGAGCCAGGAGCCATTCTGCATGAAAGGTGGATATGAAAGTGTCAGAAAGAATAGCCCTATACACATCACTTTGACTGATGGAAAGCACCAGGGAGGTCCACTCTGGCAATGGGCTTGAATTAACAAGGAGAACTAGAGATTGTGAGATAAAAACTATACTAACAATAGCAATTAATAAAGAGTTTGGCCAACTAAGGAGCTGACGTTGAGTTCGCATTAAACTCCAAGCCCTGACCCTTCTCAAACCCACTAAAGAAGTGCTGTGTGTGTGTTTGAAGGTGACATGGGTTTCAATGACTCAATCATATGGGTCAGATCTGATAATGGACCTCGCCTAGTAATAAAACTAAGCCTGAGGCTTTAACATGCCACACTGTAACGAAATGTGTCATACTAACTGTTGACTACTATTGTAACCTAGATGTAGGCTACCTGCCATAGCCTCAGGTGCACAGTGCAATGAGTGCCGCTAGTTGACAGATGGAACAATACCTGGGATAGTGGGATTTGGTTACTTATTTTAAGATACAATGTTTGAATAATCTCCTCCAGTTGGTTTGCATTTTAAAACTACAACTTGGTTTGTTTTTGAAAACACAAGAAATGGGAAGAAAGCTAAAGCTAGCTAGCTAGCTGAAACTGTTGATCAGGCCTATAGCTAAGATTTTGATTGAAAACCTTGACAGATCAGTGAAAATGCATAGTGGTTTGAGAAATGTCGTAAAAAGCAATAAATCAATCTCCATAACAGTACATACTAGCGATTACAACCACATGGTTTAATTGCATACTTCACTTATCGGGAAAGAGAATGATGGCATGGGAGGATCGGGTACGTTCCAAGTTGCCTTCTTTGTTGAAGTCATGATGCGCATTTATGTTGTAGGTGAAATTACACAGATTCTGCACAGAATAAGAATATACATTCAAACTGCCTGGAAAAGCGTTTCTTAGATTAATTTAATTTGATATTCTTATATCAATTGAACACCACAGAAAGTAACCTCCCCTGCAGCCGATTGTGTTGACGAGCTGGAACGCGCTCCGCATTACGTTGGCTTGAAGTTACATATGTACAGTACTGATCCTGGGTCAGTTGTCCGTTATTTTCTCTACGACTTGGGGAGAGAAAGCAACATCACCCGCAAGGGTTTTGATCGGCCAACATATGTTTTCTGACTGCAATGAGCGCAACACCCAAAAATATTAAGTGAAATCAAGGATAGAAAACAGTATTTGCCATTGATAATGTATTTAAATGTTCCCTGGCAAAGATCCCAAAGAGTGCCATTACTTGGAGTAATCTCTGAACGGTTTCAAAATGCCTACCTGTTGAATAGCATCTTGTCTGCAGCAAATACATGTATCGGAAGAGTGGACTGGAAGATTAAATACATTTCTTTCAATGGAAAAATCACCCATAAAATAAATCTGAAGACAGATGTAGGCTATGTATGTAGGCTGCTATTACACATACTAATGCTTCGTTCAGGTACTATCGGAGTTCTCGGGAATTCCTAGTTCCGACTGGGAAGTTTCACTTGAATGACCCTCCAAATAGGAATTACAAGTGGGAAATTAGTAAATTATGTGGCCAATCTTATTGGTTTAAGAATTGTTCAGACTTCAAAAGCACTTGAAGGCAATCATGTCGGAGTTACAACTTCCCATTTTCCCATTTCCCACGAGAATGTGAAGCCAGCATAATACTGCATTCAAGTGCTAGTCGGTACTTGGAAACTGACATTTCTGACTTGCTAACTGGTTGAACGCGTTACAGTAGCCTAAGTATAACATGAGTGACATGACCGTAATAATCATAATGGAAAGGCCATAAGTGTAAGCCAACATAATTCATTATTTTTACATGAACCTGTTTAACATGTAATGCATGCATTATAAAGAAAATTGCGTAATTTAGGCTCCACGAAATATGAAATGGGTTATGAATAAAATCGTGTACTGTTGCCTACATGACAAAAAGGCCTTCTAATTACAAGTGCACCAGTATCCAAAGTATTAAGCGAAATCAAGCACAGAAAACAGCATTGGCATTAATAAAACAATATTTCCCACGAATTAAGTCGCACGTAAATGTGCGTCTTTTCTCAAAAATTCTGTTCAGCAAGTCTAAAACAGTACATATAGGCATACGACACATTTTAAAACATGCTTAAACAAAGACAACATTTCTGTATATTCATAACGTTGAATTAGCCATTAAGAAGAACAAAAAATGATGAAATATAAACTATCGCGTCTATATGGTTGTTGCAAAGGCTTGTGTGTAGCCTACTGCTTGTTCCAATGGTAAATGACGAGACAGAGACATTCATGCGAGTAACCAGCCTTGTTCTGTACACCATGACACTTCCGGGTATCTCAAGCACCCCGGTATAAATACATGAGTTGCAGTAATAAACATTTACCAAGAGATGGCATCACTGTGCCATCTTAAACCCATAACACCTACTGCTTAAATGTGTGTCTTTCCGCACGAATTAAGCCAGACAAAAACGCACGCAGGAAATGTGTTGAAATGCATTATGTACATATATGCACGAATTGATTGTGAGACTTTGTTGCAGCCGGACAAACTAATAAGAGGTTATAATTCATTGGAATAGGCGGCTCTTGAGGTCACGGTGGTCAATTGAAAACGGACCAACTGGATTCTTGAACCCCGGGGAACAGGTGTAGTCCAGCAGATGGTGATGGTGACATACTGAACAGTTCGACCTGGACAGGTGCACCACAGTTGTGATTGTATGTTTGTTTGTACAGTTATGGCTGTCCTGGTATTATTTTGTGTTCTCACTAAACACCCACATTTGTATTTGTGTGGGAAATGTTTTGTAGGCTATGGTTGCTGTTTGTATTTCATTGAACTTTAGGCCCATACAAAGACAAATCACACAAACATAGACTACCAAATAACATTAGGCAAAAATACACGAAATAAAAGTCAAGTGAAAATAGTTATAAATGTCTTGATCAATAATGAGTAGCTAAACCATATCGACTTTTGGACGGTGATGCGCAGGAGAACCCCTAGCTGTCAATCAAGCCGGCGCGGTGAACGGATTATGACGCTCAGCGTTCCAAATGACGCAACAATACAGTTCCAGAACAGAGAAAGTTCCGAAGATGTTATTCGGTTCCACATTAAAACTGCGCTTTGACAAGTGGGATTTCAGGTGAGTCAAATATTTACAAACCTTTACAATACATTAACCATCCGCTAGCCTACTTAACCTATAATTCAGTCATGGTAAAATAACACATGTGAAGGTAAACGTTAATGTATTTGAAATATTTTTTATTTATGACATTATCTAGCTAGCCTTATAAAACACAATTATTAATTATGGATTCGTTTTTTTCTGTTGCTATCAATCACTCCATCTGTATTTACTCTTCTGTCTGTTTGTCTTGCTGACTTATCTGTCTGTCTGTCAGACTATCTGTCTGTCTGTGTACTGTCTAGCCAGCATATGCCAGAAAGGTTCTTTCACATAGGCTCATATTCACAAAGTCTCATAGAAGGAGTGCTGATCAATAATCCGTTTTGTCTTTTAAATCAAACTGAATACGTTTTGATGGACAGGAGGGGACCTGATCCTAGATCAGCACTCCTACCCTGAAACACTTTGTGAACACGATCCAGGTGTACTGTGATTATGAAGTTATGATGAGGTATTATTATATTAGTCCCGTGATGGGTTGTAGGCTAGAGCTTGAGTACTGTAGTCTGAAGGCTCTTTCTGAATTCACTGACCTGGTGAGTAAATGTTGTGTACAATGGCACCATCTAGTGACAGAAATATAGAAACACACATTGTTGCTGAACGAAGGCATCTCTATATTTTCCAGAAATAAAACTTGTAGACCTTTCCTGTAGTCTCTGAGGAGATGGACACCTCTTCTTCTTCTGGACGATCTCCGTCTCCTACTGGGACTGTCTTCTTACCCCCTCCTATCATGTGGAACAGTCTGTAAGTCATTCATCACATAACCTAGCTCTGGTCCAGGGCATTATGTGCGGCTTGCTGAAGGAAGGCTCAGTGTCTGCAAGCTGTACTTAACGCCCTGGACCAGAGCTACACATTACCCACCTCTGGCCATCATGGACAGTCAACTCATCACATTCACATACTGTAAGTCTCAGTTGTGTGAGTTGTGTTATTAAAGGCAGTTTAATTGAGCAGATGTTGAATTATTATTGTAATATTGTAATAAATTGTCTGAGTTCACTTCCTAAATAATGTGTTGACATTCCTTCGCTCCCAGCTACAAGCAGGCAGAGATGGAGGCTCAGTTCCTGAGAGAAGAGAAGAAGACCTGTACAGAGAAGGAAGCCCACATGCTTGAGTTGAGGGGGAAGGATCGAACGATCCAAAATCAGAAGAAGGAGATGGACAGACTTCAAGTGTGCCTCTGGGAGGAGGAAAAGAAGAAGAGGAATGGTGGAACGGAGAAGGACGAGATGATTGAACAACTACAGTCTGAGACAGACCATCTCAGAGCCCTTTTGAAAGATGAAAGGAGGAGAAGAAGAGTAGAAAGGGGTATAATGAAAGAGTGGAAGGCTGAGATCCTGAGACTGAGGGAGGCAGAGAGCCAGAGGGAAGCAGAGAGACAGAGGGAGGCAGAGAGCCAGAGGGAAGCAGAGAGACACAGGGAGGCAGAGAGACAGAGGGAGGCAGAGAGACAGAGGGAGGCAGAGAGCCAGAGGGAGGCAGAGAGACAGAGGGAAGCAGAGAGAAAGAGGGAGGCAGAGAGAGCCACAGAATGGGAGGAGAACCAGGGGAAAATGCAGGAGATCAACAGACTAAAACAACTGCTGGAGCTGCTGATGGTGGACCTTCAACTGGCCCACGTAAGACATGTCATTGTTATTATTAAAAGGCAGTGTATATTCACCCGGCTGAAAATGAATGGCGGCAGTATGCTAACCCAATGTTAACTTTTATGCCTTTCCTAAACGTTAACCCTTACCTTAACCTCACTGAAACTATACCTAACCTTTACCATAACCCAACCCTAGGTCCTAAACCTAACCTTCATTTATCTCAACCCCTACGCCTTTCTTCTGCCGGTTGAATATCCACTTCCTTATTAACGTCATTACTGTTGTTGTTGTTGACAACTGTATCTGTGCAGGTTGTAAATAATTGCATTAGTGAAACATCATTTGTAGGAGTAATTTCTACAAGCATAAACATCAGAGGCAACATTGTTGTAACATCACACAAATTGCAATGGGAATTTCTCAAACCCCTAACTGGATGGGCAAGCTAGTTGTGTGTTTGTATTTGTACACATTTTGGACATAATTGATTCCATAAAATGTCTCATAATTTTTTCAAACCATGTCAATACATTAATTGACAATGAATTGTCCAGATGAATTGATCAAAATGACTCTGCTATTGATGTTGTCCAGTGTTTGATTCAATTACCTAGGTCTAAGTTGTATTTCTATGTATCATTCTCTGCAAATGCTTTGAAAGTATGTCTTGGTCAAAGATTATCACTAATTTAACCTTTTCAAATTAAGCAAGAGATAGAGAGATTGAGGATCAGGCAGAAAGTCATGGAGGATCAGCGACCAAGACTGGCCTGGAACAACAAACCTATTGAGACAGAAAGAGAGAGGGAAAGAGAGAAAGAAAGGGAGAGAAAAGCAGAATTGGAAAGACAAGAAATGAAGAAGAAAGTGAAACAGGCATAAGAAACAATAAAAGTGTTAGAAGGAGAGATTGAGAGATTGAAAGAGACTGAAAAGGAAATCATATTTGAAAGAGAAAGAGACATGCGTATTGCAGAGAATGAGAAAGTCAAACTGGTTAACGAAAAGGTGAAAGAGTTAGAGAGGTTGAGAGACTGAAAGAAGATGACAACAAAAGAGATTCAATACAAAATCAAATTTGAAAAAGCAAAAGAAGCATATAGAAGACAGAATGAGAGAGTGAAACAGGTTAACCAAAATGTACTAGTGTTAGACAGAGAGGTTGCGAGAATGAAAGAAGAGATTAGATTGAAATACGAGACTGAAGCAGAGAGAACATTTGTTAGAGACAGAGAGAGAGAAAATGATTGGAGACGAACTGAAGAGGAGATGAAAAATAGAGTGGAGAGAGAGATGGAGATGGAGACAGCCCTCATCAATGACAAAAAGAAGTCTGAATTGGAGGAAGTCTTCAATAAAATCAAGGAACAGCTGAAAGAATTAGAAAATATGGAAACAGACAAATATAAATGGAAACAGAACCAAATGGACATGGAGGAGAAGATGGAGGGTGAGAACTACAAACAGAAAGAGGTAGAAAGAAAGAGAATAGAGAAAATACCAAAACAGAGACAACAAGAAGATGAGAAGAAGGAGATGGCGAGAGAAGAAGAGAGACACAAACAAAAGCACATAGAGATGGAAGAGGAAGAAAGAGAGAGGGGGAAAGAGAGACAGAGACAGATCAAAAGGAAGAGAATGGAGAAGAGACAGAAAAATATGGAAAGAGAACAAGAGAGACAGAGAGAGATTGAAAGGGAGAATGAAGAAGAAAGATGTAAACAAATGCAAATAGAGATGGAAGAGGCAGAAAGAGAAGAAGAAGAGACACAGAGATAGAGATGGGAGAGAAAGAGACACAGAGATAGAGATGGGAGAGAAAGAGACACAGAGATAGAGATGGGAGAGAAAGAGACACAGAGATAGAGATGGGAGAGAAAGAGACACAGAGATAGAGATGGGAGAGAAAGAGACACAGAGATAGAGATGGGAGAGAAAGAGACACAGAGATAGAGATGGGAGAGAAAGAGACACAGAGATAGAGATGGGAGAGAAAGAGACACAGAGATAGAGATGGGAGAGAAAGAGACACAGAGATAGAGATGGGAGAGAAAGAGACACAGAGATAGAGATGGGAGAGAAAGAGACACAGAGATAGAGATGGGAGAGAAAGAGACACAGAGATAGAGATGGGAGAGAAAGAGACACAGAGATAGAGATGGGAGAGAAAGAGACACAGAGATAGAGATGGGAGAGAAAGAGACACAGAGATAGAGATGGGAGAGAAAGAGACACAGAGATAGAGATGGGAGAGAAAGAGACACAGAGATAGAGATGGGAGAGAAAGAGACACAGAGATAGAGATGGGAGAGAAAGAGACACAGAGATAGAGATGGGAGAGAAAGAGACACAGAGATAGAGATGGGAGAGAAAGAGACACAGAGATAGAGATGGGAGAGAAAGAGACACAGAGATAGAGATGGGAGAGAAAGAGACACAGAGATAGAGATGGGAGAGAAAGAGACACAGAGAGAGATGGGAGAGAAAGAGACACAGAGAGAGATGGGAGAGAAAGAGACACAGAGAGAGATGGGAGAGAAAGAGACACAGAGAGATGGGAGAGAAAGAGACACGACAACAACAAGAGGAGAGAAAGAGACACAGAGAGATGGGAGAGAAAGAGACACAGAGATAGAGATGGGAGAGAAAGAGACACAGAGATAGAGATGGGAGAGAAAGAGACACAGAGAGAGATGGGAGAGAAAGAGACACAGAGAGAGATGGGAGAGAAAGAGACACAGAGAGAGATGGGAGAGAAAGAGACACAGAGAGAGATGGGAGAGAAAGAGACACAGAGAGAGATGGGAGAGAAAGAGACACAGAGAGAGATGGGAGAGAAAGAGACACAGAGAGAGATGGGAGAGAAAGAGACACGACAACAACAAGAGGAGAGAAAGAGAACGTTTGAGAGAGATCAAGAAGAAGAAGATATATGGAAACAGAAGCAAATTGACATGGAGAAGGAGGGAAGAGAGAGGGAGAACAAGAGACAGAGAGAGATAGAAGAGATACACAGAGGACAACAACAAGAGGAGAGACAAAAACAAATGGAGAAAGAGAAAGAAAGGGAGAAAGACAATGAGAATCAGAGAGAGATGGAATGAAAAGATCAGCAACAGAAAGAGATGGAGAAAGAAAAGATGATTATGAGAAAGAGGGAGGAAGCAGGAAGAAGAAAGGGGGGGCAGAAAAATATTTTTTGGGAAATTGAGGGACAGAATGATCTGGAGAGAGAGATGGAAGAAATGCAGGAAGTGATTAAGGAAGCAGAGGAAGAGTACAGGGAAAGAGAAGAGAGAGCAAAGGAAGTAAGCATGAAGAAACATGTAGTAGTTAATGTTAAAGCAAAAGCACGGGAGGTCTTCAATAGACGTAAAGAGAGGAGGTTAGAAGTGTTGAAGGGGGAACGAGAACACATAGAAAGAGGACAACAAATCAGGAGGGAGAAGGAGGAAAGACGGCTGGAGATGGAAAGAAAACAGGAGAGGGCAAGACGACAAGAAGAGCAGGATAAAAAACAAGAGATTGAAATTGCTAGACAGAAAGAAATGTTCAGACTAAGAGAGGAGGAGAGACAGAGAGAGGCAGAGAGAGAGGATCAGAGAAAGAGAGCCATTGAAGGCCATTTATCTTTAATCAGAGAGAGAGAGAAGATAACAGAGGCAACAAAAAGAGAGGAGATGGCGGAAGAGGAGGAGGAAAAGGAAGATGACAAGGAGGACCTTGTCCCACCCTATAAAAATAGCAGAAGGGGAGCTATGGGCTGGGTGAATAAGAAGTGGGAGAAGAGGAACATCAAGAAGATAGAGAGAGCATATCAGAGAGAAGCTGAGGAGGGCTATAAGATCGTCCACATAGGTAAGACCTGTTTTCCCTCTGCTTATGACATCATCCTCTTTAGTCTCCTCTACACACATAAGTTCCACACCAGTCATCATGTTGCATCATTGTTTCAATATAAAACTACTGTCCAAAATGGTCACGCTGATCTATTATCAACTTAAATGTAATGTACACAGGGAATTTAGAATGGAAAACCCAACTGCATCTCAATGGTCCTGGTCTAAAGTAGTGCATCATAGCCTTTTGGGGCCCTAAGAAACGTTTTGTTTGATCTGGAGATGGCCAGCAGGGGGGGCCAAGGAGGCCACAGGCAGAGAACCAGGAGGGGAGTTCAGAGAACCAGCAGGAGGGGCCAGAGAACTAACAGGGGGGGCCAGACAGCCAGCAGCTAGAAGCTCCAGAAGAGGCTGAAACATCAGAGCTAACCTCAAAGAAAAAGAAAAGGCCAGGCATCTGGAAGAGAATTAAGATGGGGTAAAGAATGTTTAAACATCTATTCATGTTTTACACTGTTAATATATATGTTGTCACTTCTATTATCCAAATGTGAGGGTTTAGTGTAGATGCAACACACATGTAAATATATAGATACTTACCTGTCTCTGATGTCTGACAGCATTCCTGACCTGCTGTCTGCCTAGAGCTGGAACATGTAAATATATAGATACTTACCTGTCTCTGATGTCTTACAGCATTCCTGACCTGCTGTCTGCCTAGAGCTGGAACATGTAAATATATAGATACTTACCTGTCTCTGATGTCTTACAGCATTCCTGACGTGCTGTCTGCCTAGAGCTGGAACATGTAAATATATACATACTTACCTGTCTCTGATGTCTTACAGCATTCCTGACCTGCTGTCTGCCTAGAGCTGGAACTCGACGAAGCCACAGTTCCACTGAGGTTACGTTGGTCATTAAAAGTGTCGCCCAATAATTCCTCCTCCTCTTTAAGTCATCAAGCCACATTTCCTCCACAAAACATTATCGTCTCCTCAAGCCAGCAAGTATCCTCTTTATCAGGTAACAAACCATCGAAGGTCAGTGACCCTAATCCCCAGAGCAGAGGTTCTCATCTTTATCCTAATTAAATTCATCTCTACTCACCACCTCTACAGTCCTAGAAAATATCCCCAAATGGACATGGTTTAAACAGAAGTCCTCCCCTGAGACCAGTGGCTCCACAAACCAGAGTTTCTCATCTTTATTCAAGTTGAACGCAACTCTGATCATTTCCACCACCTCACCTGTTAAGGGGAGGTGCTGAAAAGGAGGTCTGGGAGGAGGTTTGCAGGTAGCCTGGACCGGACCGGTAGCAGCTAAGTTGCTGGCTCCATCCCCGGGCAGAGCTACTCAAGTCAGGCCAGTGATGTTTGACGATGTCATTTTTGTTATTAAAGTTTTACGTTTTAATAAAAGCATTTATTAAAAAAGCAATATTGTTGTTACGGTGTGGATTGTTTTCTCCTCAGATTCTTAGAGAAGCTATTTCAATCTGATATTTCTCCTCTGGTCTAAAATAGATGTCTATAGAGGACTCCTCTCTAATATAACATGTCACACATCGTAGCAAACTGATGGAATGTTAGGTGTCTCATTGAAAGTCTAACATCTACCGTGACTACTGGATGTTTCAATTCTAATAAATAAGAGAGCAACAGTAGACGCATCGTTAGCTCTCCCACCTCCAGTTCAGTACTTGGGTCGTTCCACCAGTTGAGGACCTTTTGGGGAGTGTAACTTTTATTCCACCTAATTCTAACATTCTGTCATAAAGAGCACATGTTCAACTTAATAAAACACATGTTTTCCCATCTCAAAAGTAAAACATACATACTGTAGCAAAGGGCCTATTAAGTGCCAAATAAAGTGACAGGGTTGACTGTAACAGAGTTGACTATTTAATTTGGAATCAACCATAGATCCACATGTGACAGGGGGAATGGAATGCAAGCTTACCAAACAAATGTAAATTGTTTCAACATTTCTAGACTGTCTAACTATAGGTAACAGGGTTGATGTGTTATAATTCACCCAGTGGTGATTGCAGCATGTACATCTTGGTGGGGAAAACTCCCCCAAAATGTTTTATATGAATGCCAGCAAAGCCACTACACAACACAACACTAAACAATACATTAATTGCACTATAACTTTGACAAACGGTGCCCACAAACTGTTAGGGTCGACATAAAGCAGTCCCAACAGCAGAGCTTTCTTTTCAGCACCATGGAATGAATCCTTTTTAAAAAAAACATAGCTGATATGGCTGACTTGCTTAAACAAATGTGGTTTCTACTGATACTTGAGGGGACAACGAGTGGATAACAGGCAATCCGTCATTTTGATTAAGACATTAATGAGAGAGCTAGGATGGACGTAGTGAATATATATAGTCTACATGTGCACCACCAAGTCAGAGCAGTAGGCTAAGTTATGAGAGGGGAAAGGCACAAAATTATTAGGGTGAGACACATGGGCTCCTAACAGCTTACAACACAACATACACTTAGTATTACTTTCTTAGCTACAGTATACACATCTCCCTGGCATATTACATCATTTATAGAGCAGCATTCAATACATTTTTGGACTCACCTTGTTGTGCTGTGCTCTCTTGAACAGGAAGGTGGCGCGGCGGTTTGTCATCACAATTTGTCATCAAAGTCTGGCATTCTCTGGATTTATGCTGCTTTCAAGACAACTGGGAACTCTGAAAAAACAAGGTTGAATCATGACGTCAGTGATCTTCAGGTCAGAGCACAAGAAAGATGCCCGAGTTCCCGACTTGGAATTCCGAGTTGGATGACCGTTCAAAACTTGTTTTCCCAGTCGGAGTTCCCAGTTGTCTTGAACTCACTGAAGTCTAAGATTTCCCAGTTCTGAGTTTCCAGTTGTTTTGAATGCGGCAGAAGTCATGCTGAATAGCAGGCTAGTGATTGCTTTGCTAAGCTTGTAGTTAGCCACTGATTCCTTCCAAACCACTCATTATTGAATTTGCCATTTCCAACTTGTTGTGTAATGCTTATGCCCAATGGTTGATGAGCACCGATACATTTTATCTATAATTTCTCTTCGTATGACAAGGATTGGAAAGGATTTGCCAGTAGCTTGTTGACTGGATTCATGATGATGACTGCTAGCTTGGTAGCTAAGATTTAGAAAATATGATGTTGACATGATCAGTCCAATCAAAGCTACGGTAAATATAACCTGATTTGATGTCCTTTTATCTGTGGCCAATGACCTTGAGAATTATTGGATGGGCACTTCTAATGTAACTCTATGGCAGCACCCAAGGGGCTTGAATTCTCAAGCTCTCCTCATAGATTTTGCAGTGACGTAGTGTCCCCTTGAGTGACAGAACACTGAACCAATCACGGTGCAACTAGAGAACATTACCAACCCCTACTCTCCGTATTTTCCCCTGGCTGCTCCACCACAGAAAGCACTGAGAAAGGCTGAAACACCTGCATGTTGGAGCTGCCTTACTTAAGAAAGCAAGAAGAGACCATGTCTGTATGACGCTTTATTAACTCAATGACTTTTCTTTATCATTGGTTGCAAACTGATATGTGACACATATTAATGCCAGAATATGAGGCAAAACAAGCAACATAATTGCAAAATGTTTTTTTGCTAAACACGTGGGGCTCAAATCTGACTTGCCTAGTTAAATAAAAAAATATATCTATAAATGTAATATTCTAAATCGGCTGATGATAGTGAATAAGTTAAACCCTTTGTTTTTCCAATTCGGTGTCATATTCACTTTTTGGAGGTGAAATGTAGCTAAAAATGTGCTATCCCCTGCTCAGAGGGTTAAGGAACCGTCTTAAAACTGCAACGCATACGCCTGTAAATGAAAAATATCAATACCTTCTCAACTACGTGACATAGAGATCTCAAACAAATTTGACACTGTAAAGAGACCTCATCTCTTGAATTCAATTAGTTAATTTTTTTTTACTTCTATAAAATCTACAAAATGTAAAATAAATCCCTTTACATAAAAGTTCTTAAAAAAAACATCAATATCTTCCCCTCCATATGACTTTCATGAATACAACCAACTGTTATTGGTTCAGGGACGTCATGCCTCCTATCAACAGCAATTTGTGTTGTATTTGTTGACTTTGGATACTTTTTTACAAACGTTAATTATATTTGCATGAATAATACTGTCAAATGTCAATAGATTCCACCCCATGTGACATTCATGAGTAAAACTAACTGTGATTGGTTCAGGGACCTCATCCCTCCAATCAATAGCAATTACTTTTGTATTTCTTGACTTTGGTGATATTCTACCAACTTAAATTGACTTTAAATTAAAGATACTTTCTTAAAACGTCAATAGCTTCCACCCAATATTACTTTAAAGAATACAAACAACTATCATTGGTTCAGGAACCACATCCCACTAATAAATGTCAATTACTTTGGTATTTTATTTACTATAATTTTTTTTAAATGAATTTGAATTGACTTTACCTGAAAAATGCTTCCCTAAAACTTCAGTCGCTTCCACCCCATATTACTTTTATGAATACAACAAACTGATATTGGTTCACAGACCTCTTCCCTCCAATCCACGGCAATTACGTTTGGACTTTTGGACATTACAAATGAAGTCAAATTGAAAACAGTATTGGTGTTGTTGAATTAGGTTTTCATAATAGCAAGCTAGGACTGATGGTTTGGTTATCTAAACTAGCAAGTATGTTTGTTTGGTTACCAAGGCAACTACTGTAGCTATCTAGTAAACTTGCTAGCTACTTCAGTGGATGTTGAACACATTTCTACTGGCAAATGAACACATTTCTACCGGCAAATGAACACATTTCTACAGGCAAATTAACACATTTCTACTGGCAAATTAACACATTTCTACCGCCAAATGAACACATTTCTACCGGCAAATGAACACATTTCTACCGGCAAATGTGTCAAATGATAGCCATGGTATTAAAACCTGTCTAGGATCAGCGTGGCGCTAGCGGCACACCCCCCCCCCCCCCACTGAAAAACCAGTGCCGCGAAATTCAAAAAAAATATTTTTTTAAAATATTTAACTTTCACACATTAAAGTCCAATACAGCTAATGAAAGACACAGATCTTGTGAATCCAGTCAACATTTCCGATTTTTAAAATGTTTTACAGGGAAGACACAATATGTAAAGATGTACATCTATTACCTAAAAACACATTAGCATAATCCACCATCTTTTATTTGTCCACCAACACCAGTAGCCATCACCAATTCGGCTAAACTAAGATATTTATAGCCCCTAACCAACAAAAAAACTCATTAGATGACAGTCTGATAACATATTTATGGTATGGGATAGGTTTTGTTAGAAAAAAGTGCATATTTCAGGTAGATGGCATAGTTTACAATTGCACCCACCATCACAAATGGACTAGAATAATTACAATGAGCAACGTGTTTACCTAAACCTAAAGTGAGCGATAAAAGTCAACATCGCCAAAAGATATTAATTTTTTCACTAACCTTCTCAGAATTCTTCCGATGACACTCCTGTAACATCACATTACAACATGCATATACAGTTTGATCGAAAATGTTTATATTTAGCCACCAAAATCATGGTTAGACAATGTGAAATGTAGACAAGCTGGTAAAGAAAAAGTCCTTGCGCCACTTAGACAGTGATCTACTCTTATACATAAATACTCATAAACGTGACTAAAAAATATAGGGTGGACAGGGATTGATAGACAATTTAATTCTTAATACAATTGCGTTATTACATTTTTTTATTTATCCTTACTTTTCAATACAGTTTGCGCCAAGCGAAGCTACGTCAAAAAACATGGCGTCCTAAGCCACTAAAATGTTTCGACAGAAACACGATTTATCATAATAAAAATGTCCTACCTTGAGCTGTTCTTCCATCAGTATCTTGGGCAAAGGATCCTTTCTTGGGAGAAATCGTCTTTTGGTGGAAAGCTGTCCTCTTGCCATGTGGAAATGTCAACTGCGTTCGGGATGAACTGAAAAGCGTGCCCAACTTTTCACATCGTTGCAAAAATAAATGTCCCAAAATCGCACTAAACGGATATAAATTGCTATAAAACGCTTTAAATTAACTACCTTATGATGTTTTTAACTCCTATAACGAGTGAAAAGATGACCGGAGAAATATAACAGGCTAAACTAACGCTTGGAACAGGTGCGCGCCGGTGTCCTCTAGGCTCATGACGCAGCTCCCAAAGAATGACTAGCTTCAGGGTTTTTTCATTTGTAGGGCCTGTGAACGCGCAATCGACCCCGTTGGAATCGTCATCACGTAAAGGCATCCAGGGGAAGACGTAAGAAGTGTCCGTATAGTCATAGCAACGACAGTGCCCTTTTAACTGACTTCAGAAGAGTGGCCAACATTTCTCAAATCTGACTCCATGTCAGGGAAATTGCTGTAGAATGGGCTCTGTTCCACTTAGAGACAAAATTTCAACTCCTATAGAAACTATAGACTGTTTTCTATCCAATAATAATAATAATATGCATATTGTACGATCAAGGATTTTGTGGGAAGCCGTTTAAAAAATTAGCCAAATTAGCATAAATAGTCTAAACAGCGCCCCCATCCCCAACAGGTTTAAAGGGATAATCAACTCAAGGCTTTATGGGTTCTCTGGAAAATAATGCAAGTCCATGGAAGGTCAGTTCCACAGTGTTCATTATTTGCCAGAGAACTTCATAGTGCCTCTTGATTATCCCTTACATAACTTTATGAGCTGGAATTGCCTTTCTTTGCAACAGTGGAAGCTGCTGAGGAGACGATGGCTCATAATAATGGTTGGAATGGAGTCAATGGAGTGGTATCAACCACATCAAAGATGGCGTTTCCATGTGTTTGAGACCACTCAATTGACTTCATTACAGACATTATTATGAGCTGTCCTCCCCTCATCAGCCTCCACTGCTTTGCAATTAGTTTGTTCGTTTTCAGTTGTTAGCATTTAGCTAACAGCGTCTATGTGAATTTGGTATCAGTTTGTGCTAATTTTTTAGCATTCTGGTAATACATGCCCATAGGTTTTTCTTGTGTTTTTAGCACCCCCTCATGTGCTATGCCGGTAATACTGTAAATCCTGGTATGAGAGAAGGATGGTATGACAATATGAAAATATGGATATCGCCCAAGCCTAATCACCACAACTTCCACACCTACGTACCACAACTACCACATCAACCTACCACAACTACCACATCAACCTACCACAACTACCACATCAACCTACCACAATTATTACACCTACCATCAACACACCTACAATCCACAAATACCACACCTACCACAACTATCACATCTACTATCACCATACCTACCAAACTTACCTACCACAACTATCACATCTACTATCACCATACCTACCAAACTTACCTACCACAACTATCACATCTACTATCACCAAACCTACACAGCTACTATCACCACACCTACCACAACTATCACATCTACTATCACCAAGCCTACACAGCTACTATCACCACACCTACCACAACTATCACATCTACTATCACCAAACCTACACAGCTACTATCACCACACCTACCACAACTATCACATCTACTATCACCAAGCCTACACAGCTACTATCACCATACCTACCAAACCTACCTACCACAACAACCTACCACACCTACCACACCTATCATCACCACACCTACCAAACTTACCTACCACAACTACCACCACACCTATCATCACCATACCTACCAAACCTACCTACCACAACAACCTACCACAACTACCACACCTATCATCACCATATCTATCATCACCACACCTACCAAACTTACCTACCACAACTACCACACCTATCATCACCATACCTACCATATCTATCATCACCACACCTACCATATCTATCATCACCATACCTACCATATCTATCATCACCATACCTACCATATCTATCATCACCATACCTACCATATCTATCATCACCATACCTACCATATCTATCATCACCATACCTACCATATCTATCATCACCATACCTACCATATCTATCATCACCATACCTACCATATCTATCATCACCATACCTACCATATCTATCATCACCACACCTACCAAACTTACCTACCACAACTACCACCACACCAACCACACCTACCATCACCACAAGTAACATACCTACCATCACCACATCTATCACACCTACCATCACCAAACCTACCACACCTATTACACCTACCATCACCACAGCTACCTCACCTACCATCACCACACCCACCAAACCTACCTACCTACCACAACTACCACCACACCAACCACACCTACCATCACCACAAGTAACATACCTACCATCACCACATCTATCACACCTACCATCACCAAACCTACCACACCTATTACACCTACCATCACCACAGCTACCTCACCTACCATCACCACACCCACCAAACCTACCTACCTACCACAACTACCACACCTACCTACCACAACTATCACACCCATCTACCACAACTATCACACCTACCTACCACAACTGTCACACCTAACATAACCACACCTACCATCACCTCACCTACCATCACTATACCTACCATTACACCAACCATCTCACCTACCATCACCACAAATACCATACCATAATTACTTCACCACACCTACCATCATTAAACCTGCCATCACCACACCTACCATACTTACCATCATCACATCTACCATAACCACACCTACCATACCTACCTTCACCGCACCTACCACCACCACACCTACAATCACTATACTTAATGTAGCAGTGTGATGTTGTTCCCCTAGATTATGCACCAAGTTGCACACAAGGACCAATTCAAATAGGCCAGGTCAAGAGGGGATGTTAATAATTTGATAATAATAATAATAATAATAATAATTCAGTGTATTTTTTAAATTTAATTACAGCTGCATAGCTAATGTTTTTCTTTGGTGTACAAACACATTTTCACATCAATATTGTACATACATGTGATTGTAAAAGTTTTGTATATTTTGGTTTGGCCCATCGCGGGTTGTCTGTCTTTCCTTACCCCCTTATTGTTCTCTAGAGAGGTATGTAGTCCTTAGCTCTGAAATTGTTTAATATAAAACCGTCATAATGTTACACAATGTACTGTTATGCTACCATAAGTTTGTTACAATGTGGATAATATAAAGATTTATGTTAACAAGTTTCACAAAGCTCGCTAACTAGGGTATCTATTGTAACTTGTGAGTACTTGGGACAGTGTTTGAGTGAGTGGCCATGTGCTTGCGCAGGTGCCTGAGAGCTAGGACTGTGGTTAACATAATGTGTGTTGTCTCTTCGTGTGCAGGGCAAATACAAATAATTAAACTAGCAGACCTTCAGTTGTGGCAGCGTCCTAATTAAAAGTACACAACGCAGAATGAACCACGCTACACAAGGTAGCCAAAGTGGAATCAAAAGTCATAGGCCTAATCATCAATCAAATATAAAATATAATCTACATATGAATGTAGTAGAGTTCAAATGGTTATTCCATCAAACTTCAAATTATTAGAATAGTACACAACGCAGAACAACCAGGTTGGGGGCCAGTGGCCCAAGCCCGAGAACAGGAATATTCCAAGTTCAGACAAGGGGGGGGGGGGGGGGGTCAGATCGATATGATCGCCAGGAACTTTACTTTTGGTGTCTATTTTTAATTGTTGCGCTACTGGAGCTGCCTGTTGATGTTAGGTAGGCAGCTACAGTAGCTGGATGATGTTAACATCTTCGGGTTTTGTTTCATTAAATGTATTTTATTTCATCTGGGTGCTTGCGTCACCTACTAACACCCTGGTACTACCCGTAGCGCCCGCTCTCCTCAGTCCGAGAAAACACTGAGAGAGAAAGGTATGTGTTGTAGATTACTCCTTTGTAGAAGTCCATAACGTGAAATAAATAAAACATCCCAAGGTTAATGCTGTAGATATTGTTATAAGGGAGTGTGAGACTATTGAAACATGTAACTTTCAGAGTTTTATTGTTATTAATATAGTTTACAGAGTGCTAAAAGTGCTGTTGCTAGCTAGCATGCCTTTCTGTGATGCAGACGGTTAGCTGAGCTTGTGCTGGCGTTGCATTATGGGAGATGCAGTTTTGTCCTCTAAGGTCTGAGTGGGATAGAGGCGATTTCACGTTGTAACTTGTTTGTGTTGCAGTATTTTTGTACATGAGTTGTTGTATTTTGCTACTGTCACCACTGAAAGCACCTAGCAATGTATTGGGGATGTGAGACATGTGTTTTACCTTTCTTCAGGCTCCTGTGTAGAACAACTTGGCAGATGGTGCATTGGAGACTGATGTGTTCCTGTCTTTTCACAATACTATTGCAGGTCAACATAAGCTAGCAGCATACCACCCTGCATACCACTGCTATGCTTCTGAAGCTAAGCAGGGTTGGTCCTGGTCAGTCCCTGGATGGGAGACCAGATGCTGCTTGAAGTGGTGTTGGAGGGCCAGTAGGAGGCACTCTTTCCTCTGGTCTAAAAAATATCCCAATGCCCCAGGGCAGTGATTGGGGACACTGCCCTGTGTAGGGTGCCGTCTTTCGGATGGGACGTTAAACGGGTGTCCTGACTCTCTGAGGTCATTAAAGATCCCATGGCACTTATCGTAAGAGTAGGGGTGTTAACCCCGGTGTCCTGGCTAAATTCCCAATCTGGCCCTCAAACCATCATGGTCACCTAATAATCCCCAGTTTACAATTGGCTCATTCTTCTCCCCTGTAACTATTCCCCAGGTCGTTGCTGTAAATGAGAACGTGTTCTCAGTCAACTTACCTGGTAAAATAACGGATTTTGGAGAAAAAAATCCTAAAAGACAGCCATGGTGTCGGTCTTCATTTCTCGGTTCTCCTGTGGTGCATATAAGACCCGCTACATAAAGACAAAATGTAATCTACATGTGTTATAGAATAGCTCCCTTCTCACATCCCAGGTCATGTTTAGACTGGAACGTGACAACTCAACGGGCTATGCACATCTCCCCAAAAGCCTACAGACAACTTTCCTGAGTGCAATGTCATTAATGTGACCGATATGTACAGTATAAAAAGCATAGTGAAGCAGGAAAATATCCCACCTCTGACGCACAGCAGAGACATCGCTGCTGAGATTTCCCCTGGCGCAAGAGTCCCTCAAGAATTTAAAAACAGTCATTGCGTTTCAATTAATGTACTCCCCAAACGCTTGTTGCATCGTAAACTATCCTCCCAGTCCCTTGGGACTTCAGCGGATGGATGATGAGCCGCTGTCATTTACATGGATGAGAAGTTGGACGAACACTCCTCCATATGTCTGGCGTGCGAAGGGTTTTGTCCCATTGTATATATTTATTGTTTTTTTCATGGCAATTTTATTATTAAACTGCGCCGTTGTAACAGGATCTTTGCTCTCCCGACTTCTCTGCCGCCAGTACGCACTCATTAACAGTAGTCTATGGTTGCTGTTTGTATTCCATTGAACTTTAGGCCCATACAAAGACAAATCACACAAACATAGACTACCAAATAACCTTAGGCAAAAATACACGAAATAAAAGTCAAGTGAAAATAGTTATAAATGTCTTGATCAATAATGAGTAGCTAAACCATATCGACTTTTGGACACTGATGCGCAGGAGAACCCCTAGGTTGTAAATAATTGCATTAGTGAAACATCATTTTTAAGAGTAATTTCTACAAACATAAACATCAGAGGCAACATTGTTGTAACATCACACAAATTGCAATGGGAATTTCATTTATCTTTAATCAGAGAGAGAGAGATAATAGAGGCAGAAGAGAGGAGATGGCGGAAGAGGAAAGGAGGGAGATCCTTGAAAAGTACAAGAGGGGTGACAGAGGAGAAGGAAGATGACAAGGAGGACATTCTCCCACCTGATAAAAGTATCCGAAGGAGAGCTGTGGGCTGGGTGACTAAGAAATGGGAGGAGAGGAACCTCAAAAGGATAGAGAGAACGTATCAGAGAGAAGCTGAGGAGGGCTGTAAGATCGTCAACATAGGTAAGACCTGTTTTCCCTCAGTTCATGACGTTTAAGTTGATACCACAGTAAGTTGAGACCCTGAAAGAGTTCCTAACAAATACACACCCAAGACGTTTTTGGGGGGGTTCGGGGGGCCACTAGTGGCCATGGGGCCCTAAGCGATCGCATATGCCTAGGGCCGGCCCTGGCACTATACAAAAAATAGGTGCCATTTGGGACTCATGTTCAACTTAGGGTCATGTCAATTTGGGATGGGAATTATTGAACTTTATTGACAAATTCCATGCCTTGCTCAACTGAAAAGAGTAAAGAATCATTGAGATCCAACTGGGTTTTCTATTCCTAATTCCCTGTCCATTACATTTCAGATGCCCAGAGAACCAACAGTGGGGGCCAGACAGACAGCAGCTAGAAGCTCCAAAAGAGGCTGAAACATCAGAGCCAACCTCAAAGAAAAAGCCAGGCATCTGGAAGAGTTAAGGGGTAAAGACGGTTTAAAAATGTATTCATGTTTTACAGGGTTAATATACACTACCGTTCAAAAGTTTGGGGCACTTAGAAATGTCCTTGTTTTTGAAAGAAAAGGACATTTAGTTGTCCATTAAAATCAGGTCAAATTGATCAGAAATGCAGTGTAGACATTGTTAATCTACATAAAGCAGTCCCAACAGCAGAGCTTTCTTTTCATCACCATGGAGTGAGTCCTTTAACCTGTTGGGGATGGGGGCGCTGTTTAGACTATTTATGCTAATGTGGCTAATTTTTTAAACGGCTTCCCACAAAATCCTTGATCGTACAATATGCATATTATTATTATTATTGGATAGAAAACAGTCTATAGTTTCTATAGGAGTTGAAATTTTGTCTCTAAGTGGAACAGAGCCCATTCTACAGCAATTTCCCTGACATGGAGTCAGATTTGAGAAACGTTGGCCACTTTTCTGAAGTCATTTAAACGGGCACTGTCGTTGCTATGACTATACGGACACTTCTTACGTCTTCCCCTGGATGCCTTTACGTGATGACGATTCCAACGGGCTCGATTGCTCGTTCACAGGCCCTACAAATGAAAAAAACCTTTAGCTAGCAAGTCTTTTCTTGCTGCGTAACGCGCGTGGAAGACACCGACCCTCTCCTGTTCCAAGCGTTAGTTTAGCCTGTTATATTTCTCCGGTCATCTTTTCACTCGTTATAGGAGTTACAAACATCACAAAGTAGTTAATTTAAAGCGTTTTATAGCAATTTATATCCGTTTAGTGCGATTTTGGGACATTTATTTTTGCAACGATGTGAAAAGTTGGTCACGCTTTTCAGTTCATCCCGAACGTAGTTGACATTTCCACATGGCAAGAGGACAGCTTTCCACCAAAAGACGATTTCTCCCAAGAAAGGATCCTTTGCCCAAGATACTGATGGAAGAACAGCTCAAGGTAGGACATTTTTATTATGATAAATCGTGTTTCTGTCGAAACATTTTAGTGGCTTAGGACGCCATGTTTTTTGACGTAGCTTCGCTTGGCGCAAACTGTATTGAAAAGTAAGGATAAATTAAAAAATGTAATAACGCAATTGTATTAAGAATTAAATTGTCTATCAATCCCTGTCCACCCTATATTTTTTAGTCACGTTTATGAGTATTTATGTATAAGAGTAGATCACTGTCTAAGTGGCGCAAGGACGTTTTCTTTACCAGCTTGTCTACATTTCACATTGTCTAACCATGATTTTGGTGGCTAAATATAAACATTTTCGATCAAACTGTATATGCATGTTGTAATGTGATGTTACAGGAGTGTCATCGGAAGAATTCTGAGAAGGTTAGTGAAAAAATTAATATCTTTTGGCGATGTTGACTTTTATCGCTCACTTTGGCTAGAATCAATGCTGGGCTGCTAATTGCTATGTGCTAAGCTAATATAACGATTTATTGTGTTTTCGCTGTAAGACACTTAGAAAATCTGAAATATTGTCTGTATTCACAGGATCTGTGTCTTTCGATTCGTGTATGCTGTGTATTTTTACGAAATGTTTGATGATTAGTAGTTAGGTAAACACGTTGCTCATTGTAATTATTCTAGTCCATTTGTGATGGTGGGTGCAATTGTAAACTATGCCATCTACCTGAAATATGCACTTTTTTCTAACAAAACCTATCCCATACCATAAATATGTTATCAGACTGTCATCTAATGAGTTTTTTTGTTGGTTAGAGGCTATAAATATCTTAGTTTAGCCGAATTGGTGATGGCTACTGGTGTTGGTGGACAAATAAAAGATGGTGGAATATGCTAATGTGTTTTTAGGTAATAGATGTACATCTTTACATATTGTGTCTTCCCTGTAAAACATTTTAAAAATCGGAAATGTTGACTGGATTCATAAGATCTGTGTCTTTCATTAGCTGTATTGGACTTTAATGTGTGAAAGTTAAATATTTTAAAAAAATATTTTTTTTGAATTTCGCGGCACTGGTTTTTCAGTGGGGGGGGGGGGGGAGTGCCGCTAGCGGCACGCTGATCCTAGACAGGTTAAAAAAAAAAAAAAACATAGCTGATATGGCTGACTTGCTTTAACAAATGTGGTTTCTACTGATACTTGAGATGTACAAACTATGGCATAAGGGGATATTGAGTGGATAAGAGGCAATCCGTCATTTTGATTAAGACCTTAATGGGAGAGCTAGGACGGCCCTACAGTGGTTCCTCCTTTAAAAGTTGCATCATACTACGGCTCACCTTGCGGGCTGCCGCAGCATTCCATGGAGCGGCATTTAATTGTCAGCCATTTTTTCTGTTACTGCAAGTTAGTGCTAGTATGACCACCAGAGGGCATCTTTGAGAACCATTTGATAGTCTTCCATATTAGCATTACCAGAGACGGGGAGGGCACGCGGGAGACCGGGGTTCAATCCCCCGACGGGGAGGAAGGAGTAGGCTGTAGGATGTTACATCTATTAGGATGGAACGGAAAATGTGGCGCTGTACAACGTGACGGTCGGCAGTACAGTACTGGGCTAATTAGCTAAAGAATCCCTTTGTCGTGTGGACGGGAGATCGGGGTTCAATCCCCCGACGGGGAGGAAGGACTAGGTTGTTCCTGTAAATAAGCATTTGTTCTTAACTGATTCCATATGTGTTATTTCATAGTTGTGATGTCTTCACTATTATTCTACAATGTATGTAACTATTCTTCTACAAGGATCCAACTAAAGAAGATGCGTTATGGAGAGATTGTAAAGACCAATGTTCATCCCCGGTATAAAACAAACTAGCTAGCGTTAGCTGAATGTAAAAGCCATGTATGCTGTTTTTAATACAGAAATCCTCTGAAGCCAACAGTCATGTGAGATTTTTATGTTGTTGAAAATTACTAGTATTTCCATTTTTCAAATGTTCATGTTTATTTTTTGTTCGTTGTTGAAATAATGGTGGAATTGTACAATAGTTTTAAAGTGTAGAATGAATACACAAAACAAATGAAGATGTCAAATTTGAACTTACTGTGTCCCATGTTGAAAAACTACACACACACACACACACACACACACACACACACACACACACACACACACACACACACACACAGTGCATCTAAGTAGGCCTAGCTACAACCATTCTGTCCTGGAAGTCAGTTCAGCCTTCCACAGAGGTGAAATACTGAGTCAACTTTTCCCTGACAGAAACTGCCTCCTGACCTGCTCTGTTGGCCTGGATGGCTCTGCCTCTCATGCCTCATCCCTGCTGTAGTCACATCTCCACATCACAAGGCTTTGTGAGGAAGTTGTGGAGGATGCACATTGCAACCACTAGGGTAGCAACCTTGCTTGGGAGTAGGTTTATTTCTTGGTAGAGGATCCTCCATCTGGCTGCAAGGATCCAGAATGTCTTCTCCTCTGTCATTGTAGCTCAACGGAGACGATAGTTGAACATTTCTTTCTCGTAGCTGATGTTATGCCCGGCATATGGCCTCATCAGGTGGGGCTTTAGTGGAAAGGCAGCATCCAGAGGCCAAATACCTGTAATGACAAAATAAATGTTTTGTTATTGTTTAACAATCAATTCTATTTTACTCTTCACAGAAGTTGGATTGTGCAAAACCAGATGGAAGTCCCTCCGTGACATTTTTGAAAGGCACCTATGGAAGGCCCAGCCCAGTGGTTCTGGGGGAACCAATCAGAAAGAATGGAAATACATGAAAATATTATCATTCTTGATACCTTACGTCCAGCCAAGAAGGTAATTTATAATACACATTTGAAGTGATTGCACAGAACTCTAAATCTCAACAAATTGCAGTATTGCTGGCTTTGTTTTCTACCTGCTAAGTCACTAGGTGATTGGCTCATGTCAGCTGGTATCCCATTTCTGAATGAATGATTATAGAGGCCTATAGATGATGAATCAGTCTCTTATTACAGAGGAATGATGAAAACCAGCACTATTAGACATTGTGGCCCAGATTTGAGAAATAGGATTAATTGAGGCTGAGCTGAGGTTTCTGACGTTTACATAAAACACGTATAACTTTTCATTTATGTTGACCTTTTTTCAGCTCCAGAGGCAACCTCAGCCTTGAAAATGCTGATTCCCCTCAGCCTTGAAAATGCTGATTCGCCTCAGCCTTGAAAATGCTGATTCGCCTCAGCCACAACCGATGGAGCCCGATGACGCTGAACACGACGTGGTGTCCCTGAGCCCTGTGCTTCCGATGCCTGAACAACAGTCAAAACCAACCACTACAGGCACGGCTCCAGACTGGCAGCCAAGAAAAAGAAAACAGAAAGTCAACTATCAAGATGTGGATGAAGAGCTGCTTGCATTTGTCAGCCAATCCCTTCTGCTGTTACCCCAGAGGATGAGGCATGTGTGCTCAGCCTTGTGCCAGAGCTGAAGAAAATAGGAAGAAACAAGGGACGTCTGAAAGTGCAACTACTGTCATTGGTTGTAAACTGGGATGACCAGCAGGATGACCAGCAGGATGACCAGCATGATGACCAGCAGGATGACCAGCAGGATGACCAGCAGGATGACCAGCATGATGACCAGCAGGATGACCAGCATGATGACCAGCAGGATGACCAGCAGGATGACCAGCAGGATGACCAGCAGGATGACCAGCATGATGACCAGCAGGATGACCAGCAGGATGACCAGCAGGATGACCAGCAGGATGACCAGCATGATGACCAGCAGGATGACCAGCATGATGACCAGCAGGATGACCAGCAGGATGACCAGCAGGATGACCAGCAGGATGACCAGCATGATGACCAGCAGGATGACCAGCAGGATGACCAACATGATGACCAGCAGGATGACCAGCATGATGACCAGCATGATGACCAGCATGATGACCAGCATGCAACGCCTCTGCTACCACAATGGCTCTTTGATGCTATGGACATAGTCCACCAATGGAAGGTCAGGTGAACCAGCTTGACCCCCCCCCCCCCCGTTCTCAGCTTGACCCCCCCCCCCCCCCCCCCGTTCTCAGCTTGACCCCCCCCCCCCCCCCCCCCCCCCGTTCTCAGCTTGACCCCCCCCCAGCCTCCCGTTCTCATCTCATATAGGAAGGCCTCTCCTCATTCTTTGTCTACTTTTCTCTGAAGAAGCACGAATTGTGCGAAACGTCAGGAATTTTTTCTTCTTAAATTTTAAATTATACTCCTTTTATCTTTTTACCCTTGAACAAAAAGGTTTGGACTATGTGAAATAGAAGAGGATTACTCTCACTATTACAAAAAGGACACCATTTTTCCAACAAACAAAGACAAGCACATGGACCTTTGGAGACGTGTTGGGGATGGTATGGAAGAGCTCTTTCCCGTATGAGATATTCATTTTTCTGGGTTGGTGAGTACTCCCAAAACCACTGTGTGTACACATGAAGATTTTAAAGTTTGGAGTGGATTGAAGCTGAACCACTATCAGAATTAAACCATAAAGGAGTGATCACTTGTGAATGGAGTGTTTTTCTCCCACTTGAGAGGGGAGGTTTTTTTCTCACCTTAGTGTGGAGTGCTTTCCTAGAAAGATTGTTTTTAAGTAGTAAGTAGTAAACAACCTAACCTATAGTGGGAATTTCATGTGGACTGCTCCTTGGTATACATTCCCCTTCCCCCCATGTTTTGAGGGGCTGAGGCCTGTATCAGGCTTAGTTGCCATTTCTGGAGCGACCACCAGATGGCAACAGACAATGATTTGTTGTAGGAGAAAATTAGTTGTGAGTGTTGATCTCCACTATCTCTTTTTATATTGGGTTTTGTTTCATTGGAGTTTCTTTTCTAAAATAGAGCCAAATTTTTCTTTGTTTTTTTGGTGTACATACATTTTTTATTTTTGTCCTTTGTGTGTGTATATATATTTATATTTCAACTTTCATATGATCCTTTCTTTTAGTGGGGATTCCCAGCAAGGGTTCCGGTTATTGATTCTTTACCATGACAGGGCCAGTATCTAACCGTTTCCAGGCTCTAGTTAATCTAAATGATCAGGGTGAGTCTACTGGAGAAATTAGGATTATTCCTCCTCTGTAAGATTCAACCCTCACGAAGGGATATTTTAAGGCTTTACAAGCAATTCATCACTCAGAAATGTTAGATTACTCTGCAGTTAATCATTCTTTTCCAGCAGGTATGGTAAGGCAGGTGAACAAATTGGCGGCCTTTATTAAACCCTCCTCGCCTAACCAACAGACCCTGGCAAAGGTAAAACTTAACACCAGCAGGTGGATGGAGAACAATATGCATATTCTAAGGGAGCATTATGGGTAATTGCCTTATGCATTCAGAATACCTCAACTTATAACCAGGAAGCTCTAGATAAGGCGGTGATGTGGGCAAAGGCCAGATACAAACACAAATTCACATCTTCTTCAGTAACTACCTTAAAAGATATGCTGCAAAAACCCATTGACCCACCTGCCTCTACTAAACTGATAACCTCTCATCAGGCTAATTCCAGTTATGCGGCTGCAGTGACTAGCAAGTCACCGACTGGCAAGGCCTTAATGGGAGCCCAGGCCCACAGGGACTCTGGAATATGCAGGAATACTCCAGGGGGATCGAGTGACACCTCGGTAAGGGGCAATATGGTTAAGGAACAGGCCTTTATTATTCCTGTAGACAAACAGACAAACCATAGCCTGACTACCAACAGCAATACCATAGGGTTTGCTGGGGGTACACGGGGAAGGGAGGTGCAGGTAGAGGTTCATGTTGGGACTACTTCTCCCCGTAGAGTGGTTCCCTCTATGAGCCCACCTACTAACCAACTATCTCCCCTCTTATGGGAAACCTGTCTCACCCCTCGGGAATTAGGCCCTGCAAAGAGTGGAAGGACTAGCTTCAGACTTACCCCAACAATCAAGAAGAGCACAGGGATATCTAATCCCCAAACTCAGCGACCAAGATGTAATTTGGCCCAGCCTAAAGTCCCATCCTTGATAATCCCAGGTAGAGAACACTCAAATGTACCTTTAACAGCAGAGGGATTGGAGATTATTGTGAATAACGGAAATAGTCTAAAACTACCATTGAATAATGTGGCTGTTTTGATGGATGACATGGTTTTATCCAATTCTACTGCAGGTTCACAACAAGATAATCATCAAGGTACGGTAGCGGTGGAAAACGGAAACGAAACGGGATCTGGGACAGAACTAATACTGGAACCTGTAATAAGAGATATACTTCTTTATCCCACATGTCATTCCAGAACTGAAAGGAAAATAAATGATTGGAGTATTGAGATTACAAAGCCCGTGGTTTTTATTGGGGATTCCAACCTTGTGCGCATTCCTAGCTTTACAGACACTAACACACAGATAGATAGCTTTCCGGGAGCAACCTTCAGACATATTGCAAGAGTGATAAGCAAGTTGGAGAAACAGCAGAACACACAGAAGGTGGTTTTATCAGTGGGTCTTGTTAACGGCTTGAACCAGCAGTACACAACTGCAGTCAAGCAGTTGCAACAACTACTGAATAAAACCACTGAAGCTTTTCCTCATGCACAGGTTTATGTTCCCATCATACACTTTTCGGATGAGCTTTCATGGGAAAAGCAAGAGGTACTGAATCAATTGAACCAGTATATTCAGAAAAATTGTAGGGAACTATTGGATCTGAATCAACTTAGATTTCACACAATGCAGGATGATCCAATACATTGGAGAACAGATACAGCTGGAAACATTTTAAATTACTGGCTAGACCAGTTAAACTATTAAGAGGGGAAGAGTATCGGTATTACTCCCCAGCACTCTAATGTACTTAACTATCGATTACTTTTAAACTTACAGCGGCAGATCAGCAACTTCTGGAGAAGGGCCTTATGTTTATTCCGACACCCGCTAAGATAGATGGTATGGAGCTCAGGAGGGATCTGCACCCGCTAAGATAGATGGTATGGAGCTCAGGAGGGATCTGCACCCGCTAAGATAGATGGTATGGAGCTCAGGAGGGATCTGCACCCGCTAAGATAGATGGTATGGAGCTCAGGAGGGATCTGCACCCGCTAAGATAGATGGTATGGAGCTCAGGAGGGATCTGCACCCGCTAAGATAGATCGTATGGAGCTCAGGAGGGATCTGCACCCGCTAAGATAGATGGTATGGAGCTCAGGAGGGATCTGCCGACGCTAAGATAGATGGTATGGAGCTCAGGAGGGATCTGCACCCGCTAAGATAGATGGTATGGAGCTCAGGAGGGATCTGCACCCGCTAAGATAGATGGTATGGAGCTCAGGAGGGATCTGCACCCGCTAAGATAGATGGTATGGAGCTCAGGAGGGATCTGCACCCGCTAAGATAGATCGTATGAAGCTCAGGAGGGATCTGCACCCGCTAAGATAGATGGTATGAAGCTCAGGAGGGATCTGCACCCGCTAAGATAGATGGTATGAAGCTCAGGAGGGATCTGCACCCGCTAAGATAGATGGTATGGAGCTCAGGAGGGATCTGCACCCGCTAAGATAGATGGTATGGAGCTCAGGAGGGATCTGCACCCGCTAAGATAGATGGTATGGAGCTCAGGAGGGATCTGCACCCGCTAAGATAGATGCTATGGAGCTCAGGAGGGATCTGCACCCGCTAAGATAGATGGTATGGAGCTCAGGAGGGATCTGCACCCGCTAAGATAGATGCTATGGAGCTCAGGAGGGATCTGCACCCGCTAAGATAGATGGTATGGAGCTCAGGAGGGATCTGCACCCGCTAAGATAGATGCTATGGAGCTCAGGAGGGATCTGCACCCGCTAAGATAGATGGTATGGAGCTCAGGAGGGATCTGCACCCGCTAAGATAGATGGTATGGAGCTCAGGAGGGATCTGCACCCGCTAAGACAGATCGTATGGAGCTCAGGAGGGATCTGCACCCGCTAAGATAGATGGTATGGAGCTCAGGAGGGATCTGCACCCGCTAAGATAGATGGTATGGAGCTCAGGAGGGATCTGCACCCGCTAAGATAGATCGTATGGAGCTCAGGAGGGATCTGCACCCGCTAAGATAGATGGTATGGAGCTCAGGAGGGATCTGCACCCGCTAAGATAGATGGTATGGAGCTCAGGAGGGATCTGCACCCGCTAAGATAGATCGTATGGAGCTCAGGAGGGATCTGCACCCGCTAAGATAGATCGTATGGAGCTCAGGAGGGATCTGCACCCGCTAAGATAGATGGTATGGAGCTCAGGAGGGATCTGCACCCGCTAAGATAGATGGTATGAAGCTCAGGAGGGATCTGCACCCGCTAAGATAGATGGTATGGAGCTCAGGAGGGATCTGCACCCGCTAAGATAGATGGTATGGAGCTCAGGAGGGATCTGCACCCGCTAAGATAGATCGTATGAAGCTCAGGAGGGATCTGCACCCGCTAAGATAGATCGTATGGAGCTCAGGAGGGATCTGCACCCGCTAAGATAGATGGTATGGAGCTCAGGAGGGATCTGCACCCGCTAAGATAGATGGTATGGAGCTCAGGAGGGATCTGCACCCGCTAAGATAGATGGTATGGAGCTCAGGAGGGATCTGCACCCGCTAAGATAGATCGTATGAAGCTCAGGAGGGATCTGCACCCGCTAAGATAGATCGTATGGAGCTCAGGAGGGATCTGCACCCGCTAAGATAGATGGTATGGAGCTCAGGAGGGATCTGCACCCGCTAAGATAGATGGTATGGAGCTCAGGAGGGATCTGCACCCGCTAAGATAGATCGTATGGAGCTCAGGAGGGATCTGCACCCGCTAAGATAGATGGTATGGAGCTCAGGAGGGATCTGCCGACGCTAAGATAGATGGTATGGAGCTCAGGAGGGATCTGCACCCGCTAAGATAGATGGTATGGAGCTCAGGAGGGATCTGCACCCGCTAAGATAGATGGTATGGAGCTCAGGAGGGATCTGCACCCGCTAAGATAGATGGTATGGAGCTCAGGAGGGATCTGCACCCGCTAAGATAGATGGTATGGAGCTCAGGAGGGATCTGCACCCGCTAAGATAGATCGTATGAAGCTCAGGAGGGATCTGCACCCGCTAAGATAGATGGTATGGAGCTCAGGAGGGATCTGCACCCGCTAAGATAGATGGTATGGAGCTCAGGAGGGATCTGCACCCGCTAAGATAGATCGTATGAAGCTCAGGAGGGATCTGCACACTTATCATAGAAAATTAAAATTACTTGATCATTTTAATTATAATACTGATAACCAAAGAGTACCGTTTACTGGTCCATCACACTGGGAGCCGAAGTTACAGGGAGTGTCTAATACAATGCAGACCTTAATGCAAAGGGACTCTACTTCCTTTAGTACATTTAGGTTTCATATGGCAGGAAAAGATCATCTATAATCAAAGGGACTCTACTTCCTTTAGTACATTTAGGTTTCATATGGCAGGAAAAGATCACCTATAATCAAAGGGACTCTACTTCCTTTAGTACATTTAGGTTTCATATGACAGGAAAAGATCACCTATAATCAAAGGGACTCTACTTCCTTTAGTACATTTAGGTTTCATATGACAGGAAAAGATCATCTTACAAAACAAGAACGGAATTCCTTAAATTCCTTAAGTAAGAATTCAAATATAATTATAAAACCAGCGGATAAAGGATCAAGGATTGTCATTTTGGATAAAACCCAGTATCTTATAGAGGCGAGTAGGCAGTTGAGTAATTCGAAACATTATAGACCACTGACTCATTCATTGCAGCAGGTGACCCAGAGACAAATGAGGGAGATTATAGGGGAACTTTATGAGAATAATTACATTACAGACAAACAAATGTTTTATCTATTTGGAGCAGATACCCCACGCCCCAGACAATTGTATTTGTTGCCTAAAATCCACAAACCTCCTGAGACTTGGACCATTCCCTCAGAGGTTCCATGTGGGCCGATCGTATCGGATTGTGGTTCAGAATCGTATAGAATAGCGGAGTATTTGGATTATTTCATTAATCCCCTGTCACGGAAACATCAAAGCTTCATTAAAGATACGTACGAATTTGTGACAAAATTGAAAGGAATTAGTGTGCCTCAAGAAACTGTGTTTTTTTCAATTGATATTGACTCCTTGTATACTAATATTGACACCAACTTGGGTCTTAGAGCAATCAGAAACATTTTCCATAAATATCCAGACCTAGATAGACCAGATGGGGCTTTGTTACAACTATTGGAACTTAGTTTAACAAGAAATAACTTTGAGTTCAACTCTAATTGGTTTCTTCAAATCCATGGTACAGCTATGGGGAAGAAGTTTGCCCCGTCATATGCCAATATTTATATGGCAGAATGGGAACAATCAGCCTTCCCCAAATGCATAAAGCTTCCATTTTTGTATTTACGGTACCTAGATGATATATTTGGGTTATGGACACATTCTTCCTCAGATTTTATGGAATTTGTGAATATTTTGAATACACATCATCCGTCGATCACGATTAAATACAACGTTCAGCCGGAACGAATAGAATTTTTGGACACCGAGGTATTTTTTGTAGAGGGGAATGATAACCTGAAGCAATTAGCAACAAAGGTTTATTTTAAACCTACGGACACTCATTCCCTCTTACATAAATCCAGTTTTCATCCAAAACACACCTACAAAACACACCTTGATAAAGTCGCAGCTTATAAGATTTCATAGGATTTGTACACAGGAAGAACATGTAAAGGAGGCTATAGGGATTATTTTTAAGGCTCTCAGACCCAGAGGATACTCGAAACGTTTCCTCCGCACCATTAGAGCGGAGGTGAACACTATGGTGGTAACTGAACCTATATATGGGCGGACTAATAATGATGGATGTATTATCCCATTTGTCACCACATATTCACAGTCTTCTATGAAATTTAACTCCATAGTGAAGGATCATTTTAAGCAGACAAGGGAGGATGGGGACACCCTCGAACAGTTTAGAGTAATATCAGCATATCGGCTAAATAAACATTTGAAAGATGTGCTAGTACACTCTGGATTCAAGGAGAAGCTGGCGCGGAGGGGACCACACTTTAGACAAGTAAAATACATTCAGAATAAATGGTCGGGTCTAGGGGCCCCAGTATGGGAGGGATTTCAATTGAAGACCACCATCATTGTATATTGAATTGAATGTCTTAAATGTGGGAAACTGTATATTGGAGAAACCAGGAATTCCTTGGAAGCCAGACTCAAACAACACCTATATCATATAAGTAAAGAGTCAGTTAAAACCATATTATACACCCACTTTAGATCTCATCCAGTAGCTCAGTTAAGAATAGCAGGGTTGGAATCTAACCAAGGGTGGGCGCTAAAACATAGACAGATCAAGGAGCGAAGTTGGATCAACAAATTGGGTTGTAATCCCACAGGTCTTAATGAAAAATATTAGAGACCCTAAACCTACTAACCCTGACCTAAAACCTAATTTTAATTTGGCACTTGGCACTTGGCATTTGGCACTTGGCATTTGGCATTTGGCCGTTCCACAGGTGCCATAGGTGCCATACCCCTGCCCGGGTAATTTTTAAAGCTTGCAGGGCTATACACATTAAATAATATGCCGGACAAGAGGCACTATGACTGGGATAAAATTATGTGTGCACTGCCCTTGGAGCCCTGTGGCACTTGGCACTTCCATAAGTGCCATAGAATGGTAATTGCATAGGATTTCAGGGCTTTACACATTAAATACTATGCCGGGCTAGAGGCACTATGACTGGGATACAATTATGTGTGCACTGCCCTGTGGCACTTGGCACTTGGCATTTGACCGTTCCACAGGTGCCATAGGTGCCATACCCCTGCCCGGGTAATTTTTAAAGCTTGCAGGGCTATACACATTAAATAATATGCCGGACAAGAGGCACTATGACTGGGATAAAATTATGTGTGCACTGCCCTTGGAGCCCTGTGGCACTTGGCCTTTGGCATTTGGCACTTGGCTGTTCCACAGGTGCCATACCCCTGCCTGGGTAATTTTTAAAGCTTGCAGGGCTATACACATTAAATAATATGCCGGACAAGAGGCACTATGACTGGGATACAATTATGTGTGCACTGCCCTGTGGCACTTTGCACTTGGCACTTGGCACTTGGCATTTGGCATTTGGCACTTGCATAAGTGCCATAGAATGGTAATTGCATAGGATTTCAGGGCTATACACATTAAATACTATGCCGGAAAAGAGGCACTATGACTGGGATACAATTCGACCTCAAATTCCCGCTCCACCTGGGATTGTCCACAAGATGGCGTCATTGGATAGGGTAAGCTGATTTTAAGCATTGGGGCCTGGGAAAACAATGTGCCATATAATGGTAATTGCATAGGATTTCAGGGCTATACACATTAAATACTATGCCGGACAAGAGGCACTATGACTGGGATAAAATTATGTGTGCACTGCCCTGTGGCACTTTGCACTTGGCATTTGGCATTTGGCATTTGGCACTTGGCACTTGGCACTTGGCCGTTCCACAGGTGCCATAGGTGCCATACCCCTGCCTGGGTAATTTTTAAAGCTTGCAGGGCTATACACATTAAATACTATGCCGGACAAGAGGCACTATGACTGGGATAAAATTATTTGTGCACTGCCCTGTGGCACTTGGCACTTGGCACTTGGCACTTGGCACTTGGCACTTGGCACTTGGCCGTTCCACAGGTGCCATAGGTGCCATACCCCTGCCTGGGTAATTTTTAAAGCTTGCAGGGCTATACACATTAAATAATATGCCGGACAAGAGGCACTATGACTGGGATACAATTATGTGTGCACTGCCCTTGGAGTCCTGTGGCACTTGGCACTTGGCACTTGGCATTTGGCATTTGGCACTTGGCCGTTCCACAGGTGCCATACCCCTGCCTGGGTAATTTTTAAAGCTTGCAGGGCTATACACATTAAATAATATGCCGGACAAGAGGCACTATGACTGGGATACAATTATTTGTGCACTGCCCTTGGAGCCCTGTGGCACTTGGCACTTGGCATTTGGCATTTGGCACTTGGCACTTGGCACCTGGCCGTTCCACAGGTGCCATAGGTGCCATACCCCTGCCTGGGTAATTTTTTAAGCTTGCAGGTCTATACACATTAAATACTATGCCGGACAAGAGGCACTATGACTGGGATAAAATTATGTGTGCACTGCCCTGTGGCACTTTGCATTTGGCACTTGGCACTTGGCACTTCCATAAGTGCCATAGAATGGTAATTGCATAGGATTTCAGGGCTATACACATTAAATACTATGCCGGACAAGAGGCACTATGACTGGGATACAATTCGACCTCAAATTCCCGCTCCACCTGGGATTGTCCACAAGATGGCGACATTGGATAGGGTAAGCTGATTTTAAGCATTGGGGCCTGGGAACACAATGTGCCATATAATGGTAATTGCATAGGATTTCAGGGCTTTACACATTAAATACTATGCCGGACAAGAGGCACTATGACTGGGATAAAATTATGTGTGCACTGCCCTGTGGCACTTGGCACTTGGCACTTGGCACTTGGCACTTGGCACTTGGCACTTGGCACTTGGCATTTGGCCGTTCCACAGGTGCCATATGTGCCATACCCCTGCCTGGGTAATTTTTAAAGCTTGCAGGGCTATACACATTAAATAATATGCCGGACAAGAGGCACTATGACTGGGATAAAATTATGTGTGCACTGCCCTGTGGCACTTGGCACTTGGCACTTGGCATTTGGCATTTGGCCGTTCCACAGGTGCCATAGGTGCCATACCCCTGCCCGGGTAATTTTTAAAGCTTGCAGGGCTATACACATTAAATAATATGCCGGACAAGAGGCACTATGACTGGGATAAAATTATGTGTGCACTGCCCTGTGGCACTTTGCACTTGGCACTTGGCACTTGGCATTTCGCACTTGGCACTTGGCCGTTCCACAGGTGCCATAGGTGCCATACCCCTGCCTGGGTAATTTTTAAAGCTTGCAGGGCTATACACATTAAATACTATGCCGGACAAGAGGCACTATGACTGGGATACAATTATGTGTGCACTGCCCTTGGAGCCCTGTGGCACTTGGCACTTGGCCGTTCCACAGGTGCCATAGGTGCCATACCCCTGCCTGGGTAATTTTTAAAGCTTGCAGGGCTATACACATTAAATAATATGCCGGACAAGAGTCACTATGACTGGGATAAAATTATGTGTGCACTGCCCTGTGGCACTTGGCACTTGGCATTTGGCATTTGGCACTTGGCCGTTTCACAGGTGCCATAGGTGCCATACCCCTGCCTGGGTAATTTTTAAAGCTTGCAGGGCTATACACATTAAATAATATGCCGGACAAGAGGCACTATGACTGGGATAAAATTATGTGTGCACTGCCCTTGGAGCCCTGTGGCACTTGGCACTTGGCACTTCCATAAGTGCCATAGAATGGTAATTGCATAGGATTTAAGGGCTATACACATTAAATACTATGCCGGACAAGAGGCACTATGAATGGGATATAATTTGACCACCAATTCCCGCACCACCTGGGATTGTCCACAAGATGGAGTCATTGGATAGGGTAAGCTGATTTTAAGCATTGGGGCCTGGGAACACAATGTACATCAATGGCAGAGCTTTGCTGAAGATTGATGGGGAAATGGTGATGGGAAAATGGGCCAAAAAAAAGGGGGACAGAGCAGCCAACCTCCAGAGAGGCTGACTGCTCTGCCCCCCTTAAGGACAGTGGAACTTTGGACCTCCAGGCCAATAGGCATTCACTCACTATCCGGGGAACATACATGTCTCCGGACGTGAGAGTACAGCTTACCCCCTGGAGATACGGACCTCCAGGGCTATAGGCCTTCACTCACTGGCCCGGGTCAACACCCCTCTCTCTGGGCATGACTGACAGCTGGGGACACCCCCACCTCCACAACCTTGCACACCAGGCGAACCAGGGCACCCACACTTAAGCACCCTTCCTCGGACACTAAAGTTTATAGTCCCGCTGGTACGGACCGTTTGCACCTGGTAACCCAAAACGGACCTCGTGCACCTGGTAACCCAAAACGGACTGCGTGCACCTGGTAACCATGTAGCTTTCCGCTCATGGATTAAGTACACTCACCTGGGTTACCAGGTGCCTGTGGTACCTTACACTCGGGTCACCACCTTCTTTAGTCTGCCTGCCCTCTCTCTCTCTCTCTCTCTGGGCCTCCGGACTATGGCTCCTGGCACTTTTCTGTGAACCTGGTAACCCATTTGTTATATGGGGGGAGGTGGAGGAAGACGCCTTCCGTCCCGACAAAAGCTTGGATTGAGAGCTGACTTTCAATAGATCGCAGCGAGTGAGCTGCTCTGCTACTCACGAAACCCTGACCCAGAATCAGGTCATCTACAAGTGATTTAGCACCAGGTTCTCCACAAACATGAAGTGCGCATCAGGAGAGGGGCGGCAACTCATTCGCCCGCACCCCGAACCTGTTATGACCGGCTCTACTCACCAGCCATAAAAAGGCAAGCTATCCCGGGCCAACCGAAGCTCCACGGCGCTACGGTATCATTACGTTTAGGGGGGATTCTGACTTAGAGGCGTTCAGTCATAATCCCACAGATGCTTCATTGAATTTCTTCACTTTGGCATCAGGAATCTCTTCCTTTGCCTGCCGAACTGGTCGGCTCAATGAATACACAGGAGCATGCTACAGTCGGATATCCTCAAACGGACACCAAGTTGAGTCACACGAGCGGTGTCTCTATACTCTTCTTCTACGGGTTACATACTGCGCATCAGTAGCCCCGGGAACTTAACCCGCCCAGGGACTTTAAGGGGCTGATTAGGCCCGGTCGACATTCAGGTGCTACGCATGACTCCAGGATTGAGACCACCCTTATAAGCCCGTCGCAGCCGCTACCAAAACCATCAACCGGGGCTTGACAAGATAAGTTGAAAAAGGTTCATTCCCGTTCAATCATGTGCTTGTCACCAACTCGGCCCCCTGGGACTAGCCATAGATCCACCACCTTTTAACCTGTTGGGGATGGGGGCGCTGTTTAGACTATTTATGCTAATGTGGCTAATTTTTTAAACGGCTTCCCACAAAATCCTTGATCGTACAATATGCATATTATTATTATTATTGGATAGAAAACAGTCTATAGTTTCTATAGGAGTTGAAATTTTGTCTCTAAGTGGAACAGAGCCCATTCTACAGCAATTTCCCTGACATGGAGTCAGATTTGAGAAATGTTGGCCACTTTTCTGAAGTCATTTAAAAGGGCACTGTCGTTGCTATGACTATACGGACACTTCTTACGTCTTCCCCTGGATGCCTTTACGTGATGACGATTCCAACGGGCTCGATTGCTCGTTCACAGGCCCTACAAATGAAAAAAACCTTTAGCTAGCAAGTCTTTTCTTGCTGCGTAACGCGCGTGGAAGACACCGACCCTCTCCTGTTCCAAGCGTTAGTTTAGCCTGTTATATTTCTCCGGTCATCTTTTCACTCGTTATAGGAGTTAAAAACATCATAAGGTAGTTAATTTAAAGCGTTTTATAGCAATTTATATCCGTTTAGTGCGATTTTGGGACATTTATTTTTGCAACGATGTGAAAAGTTGGGCATGCTTTTCAGTTCATCCCGAACTCAGTTGACATTTCCACATGGCAAGAGGACAGCTTTCCACCAAAAGACGATTTCTCCCAAGAAAGGATCCTTTGCCCAAGATACTGATGGAAGAACAGCTCAAGGTAGGACATTTTTATTATGATAAATCGTGTTTCTGTCGAAACATTTTAGTGGCTTAGGACGCCATGTTTTTTGACGTAGCTTCGCTTGGCGCAAACTGTATTGAAAAGTAAGGATAAATTAAAAAATGTAATAACGCAATTGTATTAAGAATTAAATTGTCTATCAATCCCTGTCCACCCTATATTTTTTAGTCATGTTTATGAGTATTTATGTATAAGAGTAGATCACTGTCTAAGTGGCGCAAGGACGTTTTCTTTACCAGCTTGTCTACATTTCACATTGTCTAACCATGATTTTGGTGGCTAAATATAAACATTTTCGATCAAACTGTATATGCATGTTGTAATGTGATGTTACAGGAGTGTCATCGGAAGAATTCTGAGAAGGTTAGTGAAAAAATTAATATCTTTTGGCGATGTTGACTTTTATCGCTCACTTTGGCTAGAATCAATGCTGGGCTGCTAATTGCTATGTGCTAAGCTAATATAACGATTTATTGTGTTTTCGCTGTAAGACACTTAGAAAATCTGAAATATTGTCTGTATTCACAGGATCTGTGTCTTTCGATTCGTGTATGCTGTGTATTTTTACGAAATGTTTGATGATTAGTAGTTAGGTAAACACGTTGCTCATTGTAATTATTCTAGTCCATTTGTGATGGTGGGTGCAATTGTAAACTATGCCATATACCTGAAATATGCACTTTTTTCTAACAAAACCTATCCCATACCATAAATATGTTATCAGACTGTCATCTAATGAGTTTTTTTGTTGGTTAGGGGCTATAAATATCTTAGTTTAGCCGAATTGGTGATGGCTACTGGTGTTGGTGGACAAATAAAAGATGGTGGATTATGCTAATGTGTTTTTAGGTAATAGATGTACATCTTTACATATTGTGTCTTCCCTGTAAAACATTTTAAAAATCGGAAATGTTGACTGGATTCATAAGATCTGTGTCTTTCATTAGCTGTATTGGACTTTAATGTGTGAAAGTTAAATATTTTAAAAAAATATTTTTTTTGAATTTCGCGGCACTGGTTTTTCAGTGGGGGGGGGGGGGGGTGCCGCTAGCGCCACGCTGATCCTAGACAGGTTAAACCTAAGCAGAGTTTGAAACTCCTGACTCTCGTGGGGTGGCCACAGTTGCCCACATAGGCGATTTGAGTGCCTTGCTTCGGTGAGCTCACACACTGAATTTCTTCAAATTGTGTTTGCCCGGTGGGAACCCGGGCTGTCTATAGGGTCCACAGCACAGTGCTTACGGGGCCTATGGGAATCTCCGATTCGAGTCTCCGAGCGTAGGGGAGACAAGCACGCCTACAATGCGTGAGGTCCCGCTCTCAGGCAAGCCTGAGGCCTGGCCAGTGGCAGTGGTTGATCAATCCCGAACCATTCCACTTCATGCCCCTCTCGGAACGAGGAGGGAGTTCCCACCATAACGTGTAGAGTCCCGGTTCAAGCGGACCTGAGCCCTGGTGGTACTAATCGCTGTCCACCGGCCATCCCCGTTTAATGCTCACTCTTCACGGGAGGCGTTCTATTCAAATCAGATGATTTAGGACAGGCCAAGCATGCAGGGAGCGCTCGCTTTCGTTACATCACAACCGTTTGTGATCTGACCGGCCCAGCAAGACACCTTACCGGCCGCTCCCCATTGTCCTGGCCCGCCCTCACCCCGCCGCAGCTAGGGGACGTTCGAGCCATCATTCTCTGATTGGCTACCTGTTTAGGGGAACAGGCTCCGTGGCCAAGCGCTCTAAAGTGAGTCATTGGGTCAGGCGCGACCACCACCCTTTCGTGCCCCGCGGTAGACCCCATACTGATTGGGGTATATTTAGACCTACTACTCCTTCACGTCAGCGAACAGCGGCCACCACCCGTGCACGACCCTCTTCACTAAAGACCTGTACCGAAGTAGCTCTTGTATTTACACACTAGTGACCCTGTTTATAGTGTCGTTGCAGGTAGGGGTTGTAGGCGCCCCATCGGTGAGACGCCTCCCTTCCTTCCTGCACTAGCATATACGAGCCAGATCGCCCTGCCCCGGGCGGACTTCATACTAGAGGGGACATGCGGTACCTCACTGGTACCTCGTCACCAGTGAGCCCAATCCCAACCCTCCTGTATTAGCCCGTCCGCAACCGTTTGATCAGCCCCTGACGGACGTCGCACCGGTAGGGGCTGCAGCGGCCCTACTAGAGGGTCGCTCTCTTACCTCCCGGCCCTAACCCGCCAAGGGCCACACCCCTGTACTGCACCATGTCCATCCCTACGGGGCCCACAAATCGCCGCCGCATCAAGCTGACTTCCACGTCCACTCTCAACGATGACAACCATCAGTCCCCCAGTTCCGTCCAGGCGCAGCCCCGGCCTACCGTTGAGACCGATCGCCCTGCCCCGGACGGACTTCACAGGATAAGGCACAGCGGTTCCCACATGTATTAACATGTAGACCCTTACCCTACCACATCCGCCCGCCCGTGACAGTTTGATTTGGCCCTTGACGGATGTCTCACCGGTAGGGGTTATGTGTGTGCACTGCCCTTGGAGCCCTGTGGCACTTGGCACTTCCATAAGTGCCATAGAATGGTAATTGCATAGGATTTCAGGGCTATACACATTAAATACTATGCCGGACAAGAGGCACTATGACTGGGACACAATTCGACCACCAATTCCCGCACCACCTGGGATTGTCCACAAGATGGCGGCATTGGATAGGGTAAGCTGATTTTAAGCATTGGGGCCTGGGAACACAATGTGCCATAGAATGGTAATTGCATAGGATTTCAGGGCTATACACAATAAATACTATGCCAGACAAGAGGCAATATGACTGGGATAAAATTATGTGTGCACTGCCCTTGGAGCCCTGTGGCACTTGGCACTTGGCACTTCCATAAGTGCCATAGAATGGTAATTGCATAGGATTTAAGGGCTATACACATTAAATACTATGCCGGACCAGAGGCACTATGAATGGGATATAATTCGACCACCAATTCCCGCACCACCTGGGATTGTCCACAAGATGGCGTCATTGGATAGGGTAAGCTGATTTTAAGCATTGGGGCCTGGGAACACAATGTACATCAATGGCAGAGCTTTGCTGAAAATGATGGGGAAATGGTGATGGGAAAATGGGCCCAAAAAAAGGGGGACAGAGCAGCCAACCACCAGAGAGGCTGACTGCTCTGCCCCCCTTAAGGACAGTGGAACTACGGACCTCCAGGCCAATAGGCATTCACTCACTATCCGGGGAACATACATGTCTCCGGACGTGAGAGTACAGCTTACCCCCTGGAGATACGGACCTCCAGGGCTATAGGCCTTCACTCACTGGCCCGGGTCAACACCCCTCTCTCTGGGCATGACTTACAGCCGGGGACACCCCCACCTCCACAACCTTGCACACCAGGCGAACCAGGGCACCCACACTTAAGCACCCTTCCTCGGACACTAAAGTCTATAGTCCCGCTGTTACGGACCGCGTGCACCTGGTAACCCAAAACGGAACTCGTGCACCTGGTAACCCAAAACAGACTGCGTGCACCTGGTAACCCAAAACGGACTGCGTGCACCTGGTAACCATGTAGCTTTCCGCTCATGGATTAAGTACACTCACCTGGGTTAACGGGTGCCTGCGGATTAGCGCCTCCAGGATGTGCCAGTGGCTCACTGAGTCAAACGCACGCGCAAAATCCACCACCACCACGGCTAACATCTCACCCTTGGCCCTGCTTTTCCCGATTAGACCTCCCAAGATCATCAGGTTTTCCGAACACCCAGATGAGGAAATAAATCCCCTCTGTCGCGGGCTAATGGGATACGCCCGCGACAGCCTGTGCGTCAGAATGCGAGAGTATAGCCTCAAGACCACCGACCCGATAGTGAGCGGTCTCCACCCAGCCATCTGAGTGAGCAAAATCGGGTCATCGACCTTGGGTATCAAAGTAGTTCTGCACTCCTTGAATGGCCCAGGCAGGGTGCCCGTCGTCAACCACACAGAAAATGTCACCGCCAGTTTCGCACCCATGGGGTCCCACTCAAGCAACTTCTTTTTCGTTATACCATCAGGCCCTGCCGCTGTTCCATTCCTAATTGCCCCAAGGTTTTCTATCACTTCTGCTGCCGAAATAAGTGATCGAAACTCTCCGCTGTCAGCATCCCCCCACGCTCTGAATTGTCCAAGTCCATGGTATTCCTCAGACGCCTCCCAACGCCTCCTGAATGCCATAGCAATCTCAGGTGACGGGGAGGTCGTCTCACCTCTCTTTCTACCATCTAGAATAAGTTTTGCGAGCCTGGGTCTGTTATTCCTGTATAGATTTTGTCTCAATCCATACCCCGCTGGCTTTACAACTTTTTTTCTTTCATTTGGTAGCCTTGACTTGCTCTCTCTTGACAGGTTCAGCCGACCTCAGGACTCCGATCTCTCCCCCAGCAACCGTTGCAATTCCAGGGCCGACGTATTGAGCAAGCTAGAGTCTTGCTCGACCCCCCTTAGGGACAGTGTGACTTTACCAATCTTCACACCATCTTTGGTAGCACCCCCATTCATTTTTCCGCGGAGAATCCCGCGGATAGTGTCAGGGGATGTTGATGGCGTATCCGGTTTGGACAGCCAAATGATAAGATTGCTCTCACCATCAGCCTCCTTGGTTTTATCACCCGTTATCCTCTCAAATCTCATTCTACGTCTTTTCTCCCTCACCTGTTCAGCGGATTTTTTACTTCCCAAGCAATCCGCGATCAGCTTGTTAATGTTTTTCCTCCCAACCAGCTCCTTGCTCAACCTCTCCTGACTCTCCTTCGCTCCACCTTCCTTTTGCACTTTTCTTTCCCGTCAATTTTGCTGTCCTCTCCCCCTCCTTCTTCCTACAATATAGAGCGACGTGTTTGTGTCTTTCGTGTTGTGTCAGCCCCATAGCCGTTGTAAACCTTTCCAGACATTGACCGCACATGTGGTCGCTGTCTGATTCCATCCGGGTCTCTGCCTTCCCCCTACACTTAGGGGTATGGCAGGAGATGGAGTGGCTATTCTCGCTCGACTTTCCGCACCTTCGACACACAAAGATCACCAGGACCGCTGAATGAAACAGCGCATAGTGCTTCACTGCGCTCCCAACGGTCCTGAGTCGCTTTTTACATTTCTCACATTCTAAGTCTTGGACGGGGAGAGATACCAGCAGGGTACTTTGTGCAACCTTTCTTGTTGAGCAGCTGGTTGGTACATTTCTTACCGCTAAAACTGGTTGTGGTGGCTGCACGACACTACCATCCCCATCCTTTGATCCTGGGGTGGGTGTCTTTGGTTTGCCGACACACTGAGGGGCCACCTTGCCCACGTCTGCTCTCGCCTTCGGTTCATCGGGCAGATCTGGGTCCGAGGCATGAGATTTATCCTGAGAGGATATGTTTTCGCAAATTACTAATTTGCGAGGAGGAGACTCCTCCCCCTCAGGTCCGGAAATCCTCGACCTGCTACGTTTCCAGCAATGCTTGGATCCGCAGTTACCCTTTACACTCTCGTTTTTGTTTTCAAACATTCTTTCGTTTTTCCGTTCACTTTCTTATCGCTCACCAAGCTTAGCTTCTACCACAAATGTCCTTGGCGTAACATGTGCGTGTTCGTCTTTGTTAACCCAGTTCGAACCATCTGGGGTGAGTTATGCATCGAAACATATCCCTGGTGATCAAGTGGATTCGGTCAAGCAACCACCTGTCTTCCTTCAATTCCTTCAGCTCTTCCGCACCTCGTGGCACGAGCATATTGGAACTTCGCCAGGACAGGCCCAGAAGGTCTGGGGGGCCCTACCAGCGGGCCCCACCTCACAGCTAGCCCTCCACAGCAGTGGTCCTCCACACTCGCACCCCGGCACAACATGACAGGATCAGCAGAGGCCCTACCAGCGGGTCTCTCTTCTCCCCCCATGCCCTTCCTCTCATTCAGTTTCCTCTCGCCTCCTAGAGTTCCCCCAAGCGGCCTGGGAAAGGTCGCATGGGTTTTGGATCTGATAAATGCACGCATCCCCGGAGGTCAGCGCTCGTTGGCATGTATTAGCTCTAGAATTGCCACAGTTATCCAAGTAACGTTGGAGCGATCAAAGGAACCATAACTAATTTAACCTCTAACGAGCCCCTACCCCGGGTCCGGGAGCACCCCCCACTCACACTGATTAGCATCGCTAGCATAGCGTCACAATTAAATAGTAGCATCTAAATATCATTAAATCACAAGTCCAAGACACCTAATGAAAGATACAGATCCTGTGAATAAAGCCACCATTTCAGATTTTTTAAATGTTTTACAGGGAAGACACAATATGTAAATCTATTAGCTAAACACGTTAGCAAAAATCACAATTTTTCTTGTCCACCATTTTCTCTCAACACCAGTAGCTATCACCAATTCGGCTAAACTAAGATATTGATAGCCACTAACCAAGAAAAAAGCTCATCAGATGACAGTCTGATAACATATTTATGGTATAGGATAGGTTTTGTTAGAAAAATTTGCATATTTCAGGTAGATATCATAGTTTACAATTGCACCCACCGTCACAAATGGACTAGAATAAATACAATGAGCAACTGTGTTTACCTAATTACTAATCATCAAACATTTCGTAAAAATACACAGCATACACTAATCGAAAGACACAGATCCTGTGAATACAGACAATATTTCAGATTTTCTAAGTGTCTTACAGCGAAAACACAATAAATCGTTATATTAGCATACCACATATGCAAACGTTACCAGAGCATTGATTCTAGCCAAAGAGAGCGATAACGTAAACATCGCCAAAATATATTACTTTTTTCACTAACCTTCTCAGAATTCTTCAGATGACACTCCTGTAACATCACATTACAACATGCATATACAGTTTGTTCGAAAATGTGCATATTTAGCCACCAAAATCATGGTTAGACGATGACAAAAGTTGCCCAGCTGGTCAGACAATGTCGTGCGCCATATTAGACAGTGAACTAGTCGTATACATAAATACTCATAAGCGTGACTAAAAAATATAGGGTGGACAGCGATTGATAGACAATTTAATTCTTAATACAATCGCTTATTTACATTTTTTAAATTATCCTTAATTTTCAATACAGTTTGCGCCAAGCGAAGCTACGTCTAACAAGATGGCGTCCTAAGCGATTAACATATTTCGACAGAGACACGATTTATCATAATAAATTGTTCCTACTTTGAGCTGTTCTTCCATCAGAATCTTGGGCAAAGAATCCTTTCTTGGGTCTAATCGTCTTTTGGTCGAAAGCTGTCCTCTTGCCATGTGGAAATGCCAACTGCGTTCGGCATGAACTGGAAACCTGCCCGGCGCTTCAAAGTGTCACAGAAATAAATGTCCCAAAATGCGCACTAAACGGATATAAATTACTATAAAACGGTTTAAATTAACTACCTTATGATGTTTTTAACTCCTATAACGAGTAAAAACATGACCTGAGAAATATTACTGGCTCCACTAAAGCTTGGAAAAAGAACAGGTCGGTGTCCACCGTGCATCCGGCGCAGCTGGAAAGGAGTTCCTACCTACACGTGTTTTTGTTTTATAGTGGCTGTGATTGGGCAATCGATACCATTCAAAACGTCATCACGTAAAGGCATCCAGGGGAAGACGTAAGCAGTGTCTGTATGCTCATAGCGTTCACAGTGGCCTTTAAACTGACTCCAGATCAGGGGCCAAAATGTGTGAAATCTGACTCCATGTCAGGGAAATTGCTGTAGAATGAGTTCTGTTCCACTCAGAGACAAAATTCCAACGCCTATAGAAACTAGAGACTGTTTTCTATCCAATAATAGTAATAATATGCATATTGTACGATAAAGAATTTAGTAGGAAGCCGTTTAATCTGTAATTCAATTATGCTAATGAGAAAACAGCACCCCCTGTAGTCGCAAGAAGTTAATGAGCCATTCGCAGTTTCACTGTACCGGCCGTGTGTACTTAGACTTGCATGGCTTAATCTTTGAGACAAGCATATGCTACTGGCAGGATCAACCAGGTAGCCACTCACAACTTAGATGTTGTACCTGGGCGCACTAAGCAAAGAACGACCAGGAACCAGTCCTATCCCGTCAGGGAGGAGGCCCTGGTGCAATCCACCGTGCGCCCAGCGGGACGCCCTGAACTGCCCATGGCCGGAGGTGCCACAGGTGCCGGGGCACCGCTCGAGAGGTCGCTTGTCTAGCCGGAGGGCTTATTCGGAAGGCCATCAACTGAACCGCGGGGTAACCACAACCATAACCAGACCACTGGGGTCAGTATATGGGAAGATATTTGTGAAGACAGGGTTTGAGAAATTGTGTCTCTGGCACCGGTGCGTTGCGGGATGAACGTCACCTCATGCATCACTGCCTGGGTGGGTCACTCCCCGCACCGGAACACCAATGTAGGGCCACTAGGTCAGACGGGTCGGCTCGATCTCGCTCGGACGGTGCGCGGCTGGAGCTTATCGAAATACGGGGTGAACCGTATACGAAAGGGGCTCCCCCGATAGAGGCCAATCCACATGGGGCGGGAGGAACACACTGACTGAACACCAGCTCAGATGCCGGCCGACAGGTGCCCTCCCAGGTGGAAAACGAATGCAAATCGGTCTGAAGAACTTTAACTCGTTGGACAACAGAGGAGAACCATGGAGACCCAACGTGAACCAAACCCACAAGGTGATAGCTGGGATAAAGCACCTGTACAGGACAGAGCTCAATATCCGCCCACCACCAAGCTGGGAAACTTAGAACAAAAGTTAGGTCAAATCGGTCGCCGAAGGGTTGGACAAACACCCTAAGTCGGGCGGCGAAGGGTTGGGAATCACCCTAAATCGGTCGCCGGCGGTATAAGGTCCAATGGACCATGGTTCCGAGGGGCTCACATCCCTCCAACGTGTCCGTTTCACGTTTTATAATCGGACTGAGCAGTTTACCACCACCGCCGACTCTCTAGGACATGGATCTCTTGTTGTCAAAAGCCAGGTTTCTGATATCGCGCTGGTACCTGTCTGGTCCACACACCAGGGAGTGTGTCATCGCCGGACAGGCGGAATTATCGAGAAAGGGCGTGTCAATCGATAGATGTCAATGTGCTCCGAATTTTTGACAAAAGTTTATGGACACTCAATATATTAAACCGTTAATAACTCAAAAAATAAAACTCCAATCTGGTTGAGGTTTTTTTTGCACAAAAGGGTACACATAGATGAACATTTTCATCTAATTATAACCGTTTTTCAATAAAACATTTTAATAGAAAATCGTGTTTTAATGTTTTGGGAAAAAAGTGGCAATTTTTATTTTATTTTATTTCACCTTTATTTAACCAGGTAGGCTAGTTGAGAACAAGTTCTCATTTGCAACTGCGACCTGGCCAAGATAAAGCATAGCAGTGTGAGCAGACAACAACACAGAGTTACACATGGAGTAAACAATAAACAAGTCAATAACATGGTAGAAAAAAAAGAGAATCTATATACAATGTGTGCAAAAGAAATGAGGTAGGCAATAAATCGAGTAATTACAATTTAGCAGATTAACACTGGAGTGATAAATCATCAGATGATCATGTGCAAGAAGAGATACTGGTGTGCAAAAGAGCAGAAAAGTAAATAAATAAAAGCAGTATGGGGGGTGAGGTAGGTCAATTGGGTGGGTAGTTTACAGATGGACTATGTACAGCTGCAGCGATCGGTTAGCTGCTCGGATAGCAGATTTTTAAAGTTGTTGAGGGAGATAAAAGTCTCCAACTTCAGGGATATTTGCAATTCGTTCCAGTCACAGGCAGCAGAGAACTGGAAGGAAAGGCGTCCAAATTAGGTTTTAGCTTTAGGGATGATCAGTGAGATACACCTGCTGGAGCGCGTGCTACGGGTGAGTGTAGCCATCGTGACCAGTGAACTGAGATAAGGCGGCACTTTACCTAGCATAGCCTTGTAGATGACCTGGAGCCAGTGGGTCTGACGACGAACATGTAGCGAGGGCCAGCCGACTAGGGCATACAGGTCGCAGTGGTGGGTCGTATAAGGTGCTTTAGTAACAAAACGGATGGCACTGTGATAAACTGCATCCAGTTTGCTGAGTAGAGTATTGGAAGCTATTTTGTAGATGACATCGCCGAAGTCGAGGATCGGTAGGATAGTCAGTTTTACTAGGGTTAGTTTGCCGGCGTGAGTGAAGGAGGCTTTGTTGCGGAATAGAAAGCTGACTCTAGATTTGATTTTGGAGATGTTTGATATGAGTCTGGAAGGAGAGTTTGCAGTCTAGCCAGACACCTAGGTACTTATAGATGTCCACATATTCTAGGTCGGAACCGTCCAGGGTGGTGATGCTAGTCGGGCGTGCGGGTGCAGGCAGCGAACGGTTGAAAAGCATGCATTTGGTTTTACTAGCGTTTAAGAGCAGTTGGAGGCCACGGAAGGAGTGTTGTATGGCATTGAAGCTCGTTTGGAGGTTAGATAGCACAGTGTCCAAGGAAGGGCCGGAAGTATACAGAATGGTGTCGTCTGCATAGAGGTGGATCAGGGAATCGCCCGCAGCAAGAGCAACATCATTGATGTATACAGAGAAAAGAGTCGGCCCGAGAATTGAACCCTGTGGTACCCCCATAGAGACTGCCAGAGGACCGGACAACATGCCCTCCGATTTGACACACTGAACTCTGTCTGCAAAGTAGTTGGTGAACCAGGCAAGGCAGTCATTAGAAAAACCGAGGCTACTGAGTCTGCCGATAAGAATATGGTGATTGACAGAGTCGAAAGCCTTGGCCAGGTCGATGAAGACGGCTGCACAGTAATGTCTTTTATCGATGGCGGTTATGACATCGTTTAGTACCTTGAGCGTGGCTGAGGTGCACCCGTGACCGGCTCGGAAACCGGATTGCACAGCGGAGAAGGTACGGTGGGATTCGAGATGGTCAGTGATCTGTTTGTTGACTTGGCCTTCGAAGACCTTAGATAGGCAGGGCAGGATGGATATAGGTCTGTAACAGTTTGGGTCCAGGGTGTCTCCCCCTTTGAAGAGGGGGATGACCGCGGCAGCTTTCCCATCCTTGGGGATCTGAGATGATACGAAGGAGAGGTTGAACAGGCTGGTAATAGGGTGTGCGACAATGGCGGCGGACAGTTTCAGAAATAGGGGGTCCAGATTGTCAAGCCCAGCTGATTTGTATGGGTCCAGGTTTTCCAGCTTTTTCAGAACATCTGCTATCTGGATATGGGTAAAGGAGAAGCTGGGGAGGCTTGGGCGAGTAGCAGCGGGGGGGGCGGGGCTGTTGGCCAAGGTTGGAGTCGCCAGGAGGAAGGCATGGCCAGCCATTGAGAAATGTTTGTTGAAGTTTTCGATTATCACGGACTTATCAGTGGTGACCGTGTTACCTAGCCTCAGTGAAGTGGGCAGCTGGGAGGAGGTGCTCTTGTTTTCCATGGACTTTACAGTATCCCAGAACTTTTTGGAGTTAGAGCTACAGGATGCAAATTTCTGCTTGAAAAAGCTGGCCTTTGCTTTCCTGACTGACTGCGTGTATTGGTTCCTGACTTCCCTGAACAGTTGCATATCGCGGGGGCTCTTCGATGCTATTGCAGTTCGCCACAGGATGTTTTTGTGCTGGTCGAGGGCAGTCAGGTCTGGAGTGAACCAAGGGCTATATCTGTTCTTGGTTCTACATTTTTTGAACGGAGCATGCTTGTCTAATATGGTGAGGAAGTAACTTTTAAAGAATGACCAGGCATCCTCAACTGACGGGATGAGGTCAATATCCTTCCAGGGTACCCGGGCCAGGTCGATTAGAAAGGCCTGCTCGCAGAAGTGTTTTAGGGAGCGTTTGACAGTGATGAGGGGTGGTCGTTTGGGCGCGGTCCCGTGGCGGATACAGGCAATGAGGCAGTGATCGCTGAGATCTTGATTGAAGACAGCAGAGGTGTATTTGGAGGGCAAGTTGGTCAGGATAATGTCTATTAGGGTGCCCATGTTTACGGATTTAGGGTTGTACCTGGTGGGTTCCTTGATGATTTGAGTGAGATTGAGGGCATCAAGCTTAGATTGTAGGACTGCTGGGGTGTTAAGCATATCCCAGTTTAGGTCACCTAACAGAACAAACTCTGAAGCTAGATGGGGAGCGATCAATTCACAGATGGTGTCCAGGGCACAGCTGGGAGCTGAGGTGGGTCGGTAGCAGGCGGCAACAGTGAGAGACTTATTTCTGGAGAGATTAATTTTTATAATTAGAAGTTCGAACTGTTTGGGCATAGACCTGGAAAGTATGACAGAACTTTGCAGGCTATCTCTGCAATAGATTGCAACTCCTCCCCCTTTGGCAGTTCTATCTTGACGGTAAGTGTTATAGTTGGGTATGGAAATCTCAGAATTTTTGGTGGCCTTCCTAAGCCAGGATTCGGAAACGGCAAGGACATCAGGGTTGGCAGAGTGTGCTAAAGCGGTGAGTAAGGCAAACTTAGGGAGGAGGCTTCTGATGTTGACATGCATGAGGCCAAGGCTTTTTCGATCACAGAAGTCAACAAATGAGGGTGACTGGGGACATGCAGGGCCTGGGTTTACCTCCACATCACCCGAGGAACAGAGGAGTAGTAGGATGAGGGTGCGGCTAAAGGCTATCAAAACTGGTCGCCTAGAGCGTTGGGGACAAGGAATAAAAGGAGCAGATTTATGGGCGTGGTAGAATAGATTCTGGGCATAATGTGCAGACCAGGGTATGGTGGGGCACGGGTACAGCGGAGGCAAGCCCAGGCACTGGGTGATGATAAGAGAGGTTGTATCTCTGGACATGCTGGTCTCAATGGGTGAGGTCACCGCATGTGTGGGGGGTGGGACAAAGGAGGTATCAGAGGTACGGAGAGTGGAACTACGGGGTCCATTGCAAACCAAAACAATGATAACTAGCCTGAACAACAGTATGCAAGGCATATTGATATTTGAGAGAGACATACAATAAGGCATAAAGTGATTGCAGGTCTTGATTGGGAGAGCTAGCTAAAACAACAGGTGAGATAACAGCAGCTAGTCAGCTAACACAGCAACAGCAGGTAAAAAAAGGCGACGACCAGGCAGAGAGGGTCGGATTAACTACACACAGATCCTGAGTTAAAGCACAGAGCCGACAGATAAAACACAAATAAACGGAATGGAGTACCGTGAATTAATGGACAGTCAAGCAGGCATCAGCTATGTAGCCAAGTGATCATAGTGTCCAGGGGGCAGCCGTAGATGGAGCAGTGAGGCCTCCACTAAGCTAGCCCGCGGCGTTTAAAGTTAGTAGCCTGGGGGGTGGTCTGCTCAGACGGAGGGGGTCTGCTCAGATGGAGGCCGGTTGAGGGCACAGGGGATGGGGTAATCGTCTGCAGACCAGACGTGGTCGTGTCGACAGAGAATCCAAGCCGGATGGCGGTGGCGAAAGAGAGGTTGTGAATAGTAGAATTGTGTTTGCTAACTGGTGCTAGCTTCGTGATTCAGACAGCTAGTCATGGGTAGAAAGCTAGCAGAAGATGGAGGTCTGTTTTTAGCCACGCCGTGCAATTCCGTCGGTAGATTAGTGGGGTTCCGTGTGGTAGAGGGGACCAATCCAATTGTCAAAATAGTTATAGTGGCCTAAGAAGATTGTTCGATAGACCTGTTCAGATAGCAGCCGATATGCTCAAGACAGCTAACGATTAGCGGGCCGTAGTTAGCATATGGACGTTCAGGTTACGTCGCGATGGAGGGGCCAGTTGAAATACTCCCTCGGGCAGATAAGGTCGGTATCCCAGTCGTGAAGGCCCGGTGGGGCTCCGCATCGGCAGCAAAATGGGTCCGGATAGGTGATTGTAGCCCAGGAGTGGCTGATGGACCTCTTCAGCCGGCTAGCTCCGGGATAATTGGTGTTTGCTCCGGAATCGATGTTAGCCAATAGTCACTCGGATAGCAGCTAGTTAGCTGCAAGATCCAGGTGTAAATGTCCAGAGCTTGCGGCAAAAATCCGGGGATATGGAGAGAAAATAGGTCTGGTATGCTCTGGTCTGAGTCGCGTTGTACAAAACTGGCAATAGTTTTCCGAGCTAAAGGATAGCTGATGAGCGCTAGCTGTGGTTAGCTGAACTACTAACGTTAGCTTGTGAGCTGGCTAACTTCTGGCTAGCTTCTGTTGTAGATTTCGGATACGAGGTGAATAATACTTTTGAGGAAAAAAAACAGATCCGCACCACATTTGGTGAGGTGGGTTGCAGGAGAGTGTTTTGAAGTAGAGTTTTTAAGAAAAAAAAATATATATATATAAAAAAATATGCGAAGAAAAATATATAAAATATATATACACGGGACAAGACGAGGACAAAGGACATCTGACTGCTACGCCATCTTGGATTGAAAATAATAATACCAATAAAGTGTCAATTGCCAGTACAATAGATTCCGGAAAAGAAATTACACTCTATAACTGTTGCCCATCACGAGAGAGGGTATGAGCCAAAATGTGGGGCCTCTAGCCCATTGGGAATTATTTTTAATCATTATTTGAATATTTCGGGAATTGGTCGAAAAAGTGACAGAGTGCCATCGCCGTGCACCTGGTATTATTTTTGAGTTACCAGGTGCATAAATTTAAAACGAATTTAAATGCTTTTAGATGGGCTACATATCTCAATTCCCGCTATGGAACAACCATAATGCGGTTCCAAGTCAGTGGGGGCCGGCCTGAGTGATTTATGGAGCTTTTAAAAAATGTCTGTACTCATACTCCCTTCTGTGCACCTAGTATTATTTTTGGGTTACCAGGTGCATATATTTACAACGAATTTAAATTAATTTCGATGGCCTACACACCTCAATGGCCGACATGGGAACATCATACTACGGGCCCAAGTCAGTGGGGACCGGTATGAGTGATTTATGGAGCTTTCCAAATAAAGGTCTGAAAATATTCTAAGTGCACACTTTTGGGTTACCAGGTGCATATGTTCAAAACGAATTTAAATGCTTTTAAAATGGGCTGCATACACCCATGCCCGATATGGGAGCACCATAATATAGACCCAAGTACATGGGGACCGGCCTAAGGGATTTATGGAGCTTTTCAAAAAAATGTCTGTACTCATACTCCCTTCCGTGCACCTGGTATTATTTTTGGGTTACCAGGTGCACATATTGAAAACGAATGAAAATGCCTTTAAATGGCCTGCATACACCCATGCCCGATATGGGAGCACCATAATATGGACCCAAGTCAGTGGGGGCCGGCCTGAGTGATTTATGGAGCTTTCCAAATAAAGGTCTGAAAATATTCTATGTTGAACTTTTCAGAATTTCGGCTATGTGTTTTCCTATCGAAAATATTCTAAGTGCACACTTTTGGGTTACCAGGTGCATATGTTCAAAACGAATTTAAATGCTTTTAAATAAATAGCTCTGCACTGGTATTTTTTAAAGCTTGCAGGCCTATACACATTAGATACTATGCCTGAAAAGAGGCACCTTGAATGGGATACAATTAATTATTTTAGCCCCTATATTGGGCTCACAATGCACCTGCCACAATGCATTCCAATAGGTGCCATAGTAAGTTCCCAAAGGCCCATAGCTATGCACTGGTAATTTTTAAATATTTCAGGGCTATACACATTAAATACTATGCCGGACAAGAGGCACTATGAATGGGATTCAATTCATAGAGCACTGCCCTTGGAGCCCACAGGCTCAGATGCCACATGCCACAATACCACTTCCACATACCACAATGCCACTTCACATACCACAATGCCACTTCCACATACCACAATGCCACTTCCACAAGTGTCAAACGCCCCTTCACCAAGTGCCAAACACCCCTTCACCAAGTGCCAAACGCCCCAACCCTAACCCTAACCCACACACCCACACCCTAATTTTTCTGGTCCATAATACGGCTTTTTTACCGCATTGAGACCGAGTGCACCTTTCTTTTTGCACGTTTTTCTCCTCCCTGCCACCTGATGAAGCCGAGTAAGGCAGAAACACTTCGTGGCTGGGCTACCCCTAGACCCGTTGTGCAGCTGTAAGGAAGGCAGGTTCCACACGGACTTCGGGGGTACCTCCTTTTGGCTACTTATTTTCATTTGTACTTTGCTCTTACCCTTATTTTCAGTTTTACACAGGTACACACTACACATGGCAGATCTACGAGACAGCGACGACTCCGGGCACTCTGATGGCCACTCAGAACCCCTACTCTACCACAAGAATAGCCCTATTATTTCTACGGGGCACAGCTACCAACACAGACCCTCTGAACTCTTTAAAAAGAGACGCACAGAAGAGCAGGCCGAAATAAGTTCCGACCGGCAGCCTGGTCTCATTATGGAAACGTCACATAATGAACTTCTTTCTCAATCTTCTACACAGGTGGTGAAACATCCCACACCAATGGGCTTTCTCTCCCACCAGGCAGTTCCTCTCCACGGTCTCAATAGGACCCAGCTACCGGATGACTACACCCCTACACCATCACACCGGGGACAAAAAAACACACCTCCTGATGACATCCCCAGCAGGCAACCACACTCCACAGCCCACCTCACACCACCCTACTCCAGGACCTCAAAGACACCTAGAGGACCTACCTCAGATCCTATACACAGACCTCCTCCTCTTCCCATCCCTACAGAACACCACCACCACACAGCATCCCCAAGGCGACCCAGGAGGAATACAGACACCCTGCAAAATAATCCCTCACACAGGGATAAACCAACTGAATACCGATCCACCTTTTACGGGACCAGATGCGGCGGGTGGAAACCCAAAAGCTACACCCACTCCCGGCACCCCTCCACCCCATCAAATCCACCGGATACTCCCAAACGCCATGTATACATAGAGGGACATCACACACCAAAGCTAACCATTGGGGACACACGCCTAAAACCGATCTCCAGACACTCTACGGTTCGGACCCAACAAGCAGATCGGGATGTGCAGCGCACCCAGCCTAGACCGATGCCTTCACCCACCCAGCACCATAGGACCGACACCTCTATACTCAGCACCACCCCCATGAGTACTGAGAGTCTAGTTGAACAACAGGCCTCTACTGCCACCATTCAGAGCCATTCGGACAACCTGGTCTCACCAACCACTTACAAATGGGTGGCACGTCACATCACCGGGGAACCACAGACTCCCGCCAGCTTCAACGCCACAGCACGTACACTCTCCAAACTCATCAGAGCGCGACACCACGTGGAGACCATCAGCTATTACCTCTCCGGTAATGACCTACCTCCTGGCTACCTCCACAAGACCAGAACAATCACCTCAGCCTTCACACCATCGCGTGCATCCGACACCACACTGGCGGCACTCTCCACGGCATCCTCACTCTGGATAGAAACCAGCCACCAGATCCTACAGCAGCACTACAGGGAGGAGGTATCCAATAGATACGCCACACTCTGCAACACACCATCATGCTCTGACTGGCAGGAAGCCTGGTACCTGGGCATCCTATGGGCCAAAAAGCTCCTCAGCGAACCACTCCTGGACCGCCTCCTACAGGACATTAGGGACACACTCCCCACCTTCAAGATACTAACCACCTATCCACCAGCACTCTTAGGACCACCACTCTCACCACTACACTCTTCCAAGCCACCATCCCCACAGCACCTGTTGGAGATTAACATCATCGAGGACGAGGTACTCATGGATTCAGCCTCTCAGGTGGATAAACCCAACTTCCTCGTAACCACCCTACACCGAGATTACCTTCGGATCACTTCCGATCTACGAACCCTTCCACCCCCACAGACAGAGACTCCTCCTCTTCAAACGACACCGACCCAATTGAGCGCCCCACGGAGCCCAGGGAAAAGACTCCACAAATCCTATGACCCTACACCATCACAGACGAAGCTACAGAAACACCACCCACCCACGGCAGGGTTAAACTACTACCCCCCAATCCTCTACCAGCAGGACCTACGTCTCGGAATCCACAGAGACATCAAGCACACCCTCAGATCCCCTAGGGACACCGTCGGAGCTAATACCTCTCCACGGGGTTAATAACAGCTACTACAGGGGCAACCTACCAAAAGGAAACCAAAGCAAGTGGAGAATCCTACCACTTAGACCCTTCCTCATCATGGGTGACTCTAACATCTGTAAGCTACCCCTCATCTACTTGGACACCCAGCTACCGAGTGGCTACTCGCATCCAAAAAAGACTCAAAATATAAACAACTACTCCCTCTTCACATACCCATCCTGGCCTTCAAAAGGAACAAGAACCTCTAGGATTCCTTGGTCAGCAGCCTCCTCTACAGACCACCACAAAGAACCAAAGAATCTCACCGGGACCCATGGACCAAGGATGGACCTCCTAAACCCCTCGAGGATCCACACCACCACCACTGAAGCTTTCAGTACAACGGAGGAACGCCTGGACATACACTGCACCTACACCTTACACACCCCACATCCTATACAAAAGATAGGGGGTCATTAACCTGTCTAGGATGAGGGTGCCGCTAGCGGCACTCCCCCCCCCACCCCCACTGAAAAACCAGTGCCGCGAAATTCAAAAAAAATATATTTTTTTAAATATTTAACTTTCACACATTAAAGTCCAATACAGCTAATGAAAGACACAGATCTTGTGAATCCAGCCAACATGTCCGATTTTTAAAATGTTTTACAGGGAAGACACAATATGTAAAGATGTAAATCTATTAGCTAAAAACACATTAGCATAATCCACCATCTTTTATTTGTCCACCAACACCAGTAGCTATCACCAATTCGGCTAAACTAAGATATTTATAGACCCTAACCAAGAAAAAAACTCATCAGATGACAGTCTGATAACATATTTATGGTGTGGGATAGGTTTTGTTAGAAAAATGTGCATATTTCAGGTAGCTGGCATAGTTTACAATTGCACCCACCGTCACAAATGGACTAGAATAATTACAATGAGCAACGTGTTTACCTAACTACTAATCATCAAACATTTCGTAAAAATACACAGCATACACTAATCGAAAGACACAGATCCTGTGAATACAGACAATATTTCAGATTTTCTAAGTGTCTTACAGCGAAAACACAATAAATCGTTATATTAGCATAGCACATAGCACATAGCAGCCCAGCATTGATTCTAGCCAAAGAGAGCGATAACGTAAACATCGCCAAAATATATTATTTTTTTCACTAACCTTCTCAGAATTCTTCAGATGACACCCCTGTAACATCACATTACAACATACATATACAGTTTGTTCGAAAATGTGCATATTTAGCCACCAAAATCATGGTTACACAATGACAAAAGTAGCCCAGCTGGTGAGAAAATGTTGGTGCGCCATATTAGACAGTGATCTACTCTTATACATAAATACTCATAAACGTGACTAAAAAATATAGGGTGGACAGCGATTGATAGACAATTTAATTCTTAATACAATCGCGGAATTACATTTTTTAAATCATCCTTACTTTTCAATACAGTTTGCGCCAAGCGAAGCTACGTCAAAAAACATGGCGTCCTAAGCCACTAACATTTTTCGACAGAAACATGATTTATCATAATAAAAATTTCCTACTTTGAGCTGTTCTTCCATCAGTATCTTGGGCAAAGGATCCTTTCTTGGGTCTAATCGTCTTTTGGTGGAAAGTTGTCCTCTTGCCATGTGGAAATGCCAACTGCGTTCGGGATGAACTGGAAGCGTGCCCAGCGATTCACAGCGTTTCAGAAATAAATGTCCCAAAATCGCACTAAACGGATATAAATTGCTATAAAACGCTTTAAATTAACTACCTTATGATGTTTTTAACTCCTATAACGAGTCTTAACATGACCGGAGAAAGATTACTCCCAACACTAATGCTTGGAACAGGTGCGGGTCGGTGTCCTCCACGCGCATGACGCACCAAGAAAAGAGTTGCTAGCTACAGGGTTTTTTAATTTATAGTGCCTGTGAACGCGCAATCGACCCCATTCAAATCGTCATCACGTAAAGGCATCCAGGGGAAGACGTAAGCAGTGTCCGTATACTCATAGCAATAACAGTGGCCTTTTAACTGACTCCAGATCAGGGGCCAACATTTCTGAAATCTGACTCCATGTCAGGGAAATTGCTGTAGAATGGGTTCTGTTCCACTTAGAGACAAAATTTCAACTCCTATAGAAACTATAGACTGTTTTCTATCCAATAATAATAATAATATGCATATTGTACGATCAAGAATTTTGTGGGAAGCCGTTTAAAAAATTACACGATTAGCATAAATAGTGACAACAGCGCCCCCAGCCTTAACAAGTTAAGACCACAAAAATAGACCTCCAATAGCACTATAGAGTTACCATGACCATGGACTCTCAATAATACTTTCCTTTAGTCACAAAAAAAAAAAAAAAAAGGGGTGGATATATTTAGATATATTCCTTTTCCTTTTTGGTTTCTTGAACTCGGGGCTACCATGACCATGGGCCTTGATGAAAAGAAACAATAAAATAGAACTAAATAAAAATAAAAAAAATTACCAACCCACCATCCTTCCAAAATACCTCTCGTCTACACCCACCAGCACCCCCAACGGACGAGAACCTTTTTTCTCCAACTACTCTGGGGACCCCGACCTTGGCGACTCACCCGCGGCGAGTACACCCTAAGCAATTAGGCCCGGCCATACACCAAGAAAGAAGACAGGAGGAAATGGCTAGATTGGACTCCTCGGGACGCATCAGGGTCCTGTTGGCAGACCTAACGGCACAACCCTCCCAACCCCGCACAAACAGGAGACTCACGTACCGCGCTGGACGACTATCTACCCCAGTTTAGAACTGGATTGGCAGTATGTCCAGTAGCGCGTGTTTCATCCTTGGGGTTGGGGCAGCTAAAAGAGGGGCTTTGGGTATGGCGCCGCGCCTGGAGTATCGCCTTGGCCGTGTAACCCCTGGGGTGCCCAGATTATGTCTGGCAGAGAATTGGATCCCACTAATTTTCACTGGGGGACCCCTTACCCCGCCGCACTAAGCCTGGACAACCGATCCACACTTTTTTACCTGGACTACGATCCAATTCACTGTCTAGGGAGGATATACCTCTGGAAACGCTACGATCCTGGAAGGGAGTTATTCCATTGGTCACTATCACCCAAACCACTGAATTACCTTGGACCGAGATGGTAGGGATGGAACATGGCTATCAACTGTAACTCCTGGCAGACGTACAAACACAAAGGCCAGAGGTTGTTTTGCCTGATCCCAAAAAAAAACGATAGACTTCCTGATACGTAGGACGGAACTCCTAAGGTGGATGGACCTCCCAGGTGGCGCAGTGGTCTAGGGCACTGCATCGCAGTGCTAGCTGCGCCACCAGAGTCTCTGGGTTCGCGCCCAGGCTGGGCTGGGTTCGTGCCCAGGCTCTGTCGCAGCCGGCCGCAACCGGGAGGTCCGTGGGGCGACGCACAATTGGCATAGCGTCGTCCGGGCTAGGGAGGGTTTGGCCGGTAGGGATATCCTTGTCGCAGTATGTAAAATGTAATAAAAATGTATGCACTCTACTGTAAGTCGCTCTGGATAAGAGCGTCTGCTAAATGACTAAAATGTAAAAAAAAAATGTAAAATGTGATGTATGACAGCCGTGAAGAGGGCTTGCCTTCTGGGTTCTTATCTGCCCAAACCTATGGGAGTTCAATGACTTACCACTCGACAGGGACACATGGCAACCAACTGAGGTCCGGACCTGCGCAAGGTACGTAACTCGACGGTTTTGCCTGATCCTACGTTGAGTATACCCATACGGACCAGCTGGATTGGACTATACATGGGTTGATTCAGAGCTAGGATCCTGGAAGGGAATAACCCCTGAATTACACACATGATTGAAAACATCCAGGACCTAAACTGACGAACACGGAAGTAAATACATAGACAACGTGGAGCTAAGCAAGAAGGATCCGAGAGAGAGTAAACTCCTGGGTTGCACTATGCTTTCTACATCCGTTGACAAAGCGGACCTAGACATCTTGACCACACCACTCGATATGGACACATGGCAACCAACCGAGGACCAAACCTGCACAAGGGGCGCAACTCAAGGGATTTTGCCTGATCCTAAATCGAGTCGACAGACCTACCTAAACTTAATCATTCTAAAAACTATACCTTACCCTAACCCTAACCTTAACCATTCTAAAAAACCATACCTAACCTTAACCCTAACCCTAACCCCTAACCCTAACCCTAACCACCCTAAAAAACTATACCCTACCCTAACCACAACCCTAACCTTAACCATTCTACAAACTATACCTAACCCCTACCCTACGGACAGACAACTTTTTAACCCAACCAATGGGTTAATCTACAAGTGGGCAACCATGGGGCCTACGACTTTGGCCGGCCGCGCCCGGACCCCTCTGGCCTACGCGCATATGAGTGGAGTGCACCCTCTCCCTTCCCCCCTCCGGTATCCACGTGTCAGAGATGGAAGTGAATCAACCGACTCAAAACTAGAAACCTAACCCTCTAACCCTAACCCCCCCCTAACCTTAACCCTAACCCTCTAACCCTAACCCTGTATTATAACAGACTTGGCCTATATTATAATAGACCTTTCCAGTATAATAATAGACCAGGCCTGTATTATAACAGACGTGGCATATATTATTATAGACCTGACCTGTATTATAATAAACCTGGTCTGTATTATAATAGACCTGGCCTTTATTATACTAGAAATTGCCTGTATTATAATAGACCGTTCCAGTATAAAAATAGACCTGGCCAGTATTATAATAGATCTGGCCTGTATTATAAAACACCTGGCCTGTATTATAATAGACCTGGCCTGTATTATAATAGTTCTGGCCTGTATTATAATAGACATGGCCTGTATTATAATAGACCTGGTCTGTATTATAATAGACCTGGCCTGTATTTTAATAGAACTGGCCTGTATTATACTAGACCTGGCCTGTAGACATGGCCTGTATTATAATAGACCTGGCCTGTATTATAATAGTACTGTCCTGTACTATACTAGACCCGGCCTGTAGACATGGTCTGTATAATAATAGACCTGGCCTGTATTATAATAGACCTGGCCTGTATTAAAATAGACCTTTCCAGTATAATAATAGACCAGGCCTGTATTATAACAGACCTGGCCTGTATTATAACAGACCTGGCCTGTATTATAATAGACCTGGCCTGTATAATAATAGACCTGGCCTGTATTATAATAGACCTGGTCTGTAGACCTGGCCAGTATTATAATAGACCTGGCCTATATTATAGACTTGGCCTCTATTATAATAGACCTTCCAGTATAATAATAGACTTGACCTGTATTATAATAAATATGGCCTGTATTATAATAGAACTGGCCTGGAGACCTGGCCTGTATTATAATAGACCTGGCCAGTATTATACTAGACCTGGCCTGTAGACCTGGCCTGTATTACGGCACCTCTGGGATTTGTGGTATATGGCCAATATACCAAGGCTAAGGTCTGTATCCAGGCACTCCGCGTTGCATCGTGCAATGAACAGCCCTTGGCCTTGGTATATTGGCCATATACCACACCCACCCGTGCCGTATTGCTTAATTATACATTACACTTGACTTAGGAATTACTCTAGTACAGTGTTCTGACCATCTGTTTCTAATATTATCCCAATACATCTGTTTCCACATTGAATTTTATTTTTTTAAACCTTTATTTAACTAGGCAAGTCAGTTAAGAACAAATTCAAGAAGTATGACATTGCTGTAAAGACATCTCTGAGGATCAATTTGTAAACGTTGATGTAATATTTAAAAAAGTACAACAAAGTAAATCCTATTTAAAAAAAAAAAAAAAGCTGAACTTATTGGGCAGCTGCTGCTTAGCACTGGATTTCTTCAAATGCTACTTCCGAAGAAATGACATGCACCTGCATGTTAAAACCCGCTTGCAACCAAAAACCCACAAGAATAAACCAGCAGATCAGTTGAACTTCCACTTTTATTAACTCAAACAAGTTAGATACCAGACAGCTGCGTCTAGGTTCTTTACTCTTGGCCCAATGAAATATCGATGTATCAGGAACATTGAAAATAGCAAGGCTGGTAATTAATCAAAAATATTTATCGTAAGAATATAGACCCAGTGAATTGTAAGAAACTTGAGTACAGTAAACTCTAGTATAGTTCAGAACAGTACAGGAAAGTCAAGTAGAGTTCAGTACAGTATAGTTCCATGCCATCCCTAGGAGGGGTGCGTCACTTGAGTGGGTTGAGTCACTGACGTGATCTTCCTGTCCAGATTGCCCCCCCCCCCCCCCCCCCCGGGTTGTGACGTGGCGGAGATCTTTGTGGGCTATACTCAGCCTTGTCTCAGGATGGTAAGTTGGTGGTTGAAGATATCGCTCTAGTGGTGTGGGGGCTGTGCTTTGGCAAAGTGGGTGGGGTTATATTCTGCCTGTTTGGCCCTGTTCGGGGGTATCATCGGATGGGGCCACAGTGTCTCCTGACCCCTCCTGTCTCAGCCTCCAGTATTTATGCTGCAGTAGTTTATGTGTCGGGGGGCTAGGGCTAGTCTGTTATATCTGGAGTACTTCTCCTGTCTTATCCAGTGTCCTGTGTGAATTTAAGTATGCTATCTCTAATTCTCTCTTTCTTTCTCTCTCTCGGAGGACCTGAGCCCTAGGACCATAACTCAGGACTACTTGGCATGATGACTCCTTGCTGTTCCCAGTCCACCTGGCCGTGCTGCTGCTCCAGTTTCAACTGTTCTGCCTGCGGCTATGGAACTCTGACCTGTTCACCGGACATGCTACCTGTCCCAGACCTGCTGTTTTCTACTCTCTAGAGACAGCAGGAGCAGTAGAGATACTCTGAATGATCGGCTATGAAAAGCCAACTGACATTTACTCCTGAGGTGCTGACCTGTTGCACCCTCAACAACTACTGTGATTATTATTATTTGACGATGCTGGTCATTTATGAACATTTGAACATCTTGGCCATGTTCTGTTATAATCTCCACCCGGCATAGCCAGAAGAGGACTGGCCACCCCTCATAGCCTGGTTCCGCTAGGTTTCTTCCTAGGTTTTGGCCTTTCTAGGGAGTTTTTCCTAGCCACCGTGCTTCTACACCTGCATTGCTTGCTGTTTGGGGTTTTGGGCTGAGTTTCTGTACAGCACTTTGTGACATCAGCTGATGTAAGAAAGGCTTCATAAATACATTTGATTGGATTACATTCTACTTTACTGTACTCTACTTTCCTTTGATAAAAAACAACCATACTGTATTAAGACAAGCTTTTATTCATGTTATATAAATTGGAAGTAGAACAACAAGCTTTACATTCATAAAATGTGTAGAGTAATTTCAGTTTTACAGACTGATTGTCAAAATAGTTAGATCTGTGCTTAGTCTACTCAGATGTGAGTTTTAAATCACACTGCAAATACCTACCAGAGGGCTAAATAGTCTTGAAAAACCAGGATCAAATTTGATTATTTTGTCACATGCTTTGTCAAGAACAGTAATAGACTAACAGTGAAATGCTTACTACTGGGGTAAAGGACCCCACCAGAGGGTAATGCCGCCCCTATTTCGACTTAATTCCTGTTCTAGAGCGGAAACTCTATTTTAGGTTCCACCTCCAAAGAATAATGGAGGCTAGTTCTTCACGAATTGGGGAAGGGTTAATCGTCATGTGTATAAACATCAACAAATAAGGCACTGACAGCTGTCAGTGTAGCTGGCTAGCTAATGTAGCTGGCTAGCTAATGTAACTGGCTAGCTAATGTAGCTGGCTAGCTAATGTAGCTGGCTAGCTAATGTAACTGGCTAGCTAATGTAGCTGGCTAGCTAATGTAACTGGCTAGCTAATGTAGCTGGCTAGCTAATGTAACTGGCTAGCTAATGTAGCTGGCTAGCTAATGTAACTGGCTAGCTAATGTAGCTGGCTAGCTAATGTAGCTGGCTAGCTAATGTGTTGTTGTTGCTGTTTGTTTTTTACTGTATTCAAAAGATTAGCCAGCTGGCTCTGGCTGGTTCTGGATCTGTCATAAGCATTTAGGGAAAACTTTGCAACAAATGGAAACCAGTATCTTTGACTTCGCCATCTATTGTTATCTGAAGTTTTAGCATTTTCATATAAATAAATGGAATAAGACAAAACTCGGGTAATATAGATAACTATTGAAAGGTTTATGATAGAGATGCGTTTTCTACATTGTAATGGACACTGTGCAACCTTTGGTAGGTAGGCTGCTGCCAGGCTTCGGCTGCAGTACAGCAAAGCCAAGTCAGCTGTGCTCATGGTTCTCACAGGGGAAGTGAAATGACTTTGCACATGATGCACTCCGCAAGTGACATGTAACAACACCCTGAGCGCATCGGACATGAAACACCAATACAAATGTAACAGCACAACAACACAGATTAACGAGTTCCTTGACACCAGTCTCAACGTCAACAGTGAAGAGGCGATGCCGGGATGCTGCCCTTCTAGGCAGAGTTCTTCTGTCCAGTGTCTGTGTTCTTTTGCCCATCTTAATCTTTTCTGTTTATTGGCCAGTCTGAGATATGGCTTTTTCTTTGTAACTCTGCCTAGAAGGCCAGCATCCCAGAGTCGCCTCCTCACTGTTGACGTTAAAACTGGTGTTTGTGGGTACTATTTAATGAAGCTGCTAGTTGAGGACTTGTGAAGTATCTGTTTCTCAAACTAGACACTAATGTACTTGTCCTCTTGCTCAGAACAAGAATAGACTGACGCGTTTCAGAAGAAAGTCCTTTGTTTCTGGCCATTTTGAGCCTGTAATCAAACCCACAAATGCTGATGCTCCAGATATTCAACTAGTCTAAAGGCAGACAGTTGTATTGCTTCTTTAAATCAGGACAACAGTTTTCATCTGTGCTAACATAATTGCAAAAGGCTTTTCTAATGATCAATTATCCTTTTAAAATGATCAACTTGGATTAGCTAACACAACGTACCATTGGAACACAGGAGTGATGGTTGCTGATAATGGGCCTCTGTACGCCTAGATATTCCATTCAAAATCAGCCGTTTCCAGCTACAATAGTCTACAATAGTCATTTACAACATTAACAATGTCTATGCTGTATTTCTGATTAATTTGATGTTATTTTAAATTGACAACAAATGTGCTTCCTTTCAAGAACAAGGACATTTCTAAGTGACCCCAAACTTTTGAATGGAAGCGTATATCATACTTTGACAAAAATGATGACTGTTGATGTAAATCATTGTACAACACCATGGGTAAGCTCTGGCCATCTTCGATCAGCTTGAATAAGATGATTTCAGTTGATGTGGTTGTTTTAACATGGACATCAGAGTTAGGTAGCGGTAATATAGTGGCCAATTGTGGTTGAAATTGAGATCAGCTGGGCGGGTAATCTTAGCGCATATTATTGCTTTAACGAGCGATCACCTGGTGTTGAGACTGTTGGCTGTAATTGACCCACAAAGTCCTTTTGGAAAAATGTTAACATCGTTGAAGTCCAGTCATGTAATATGAACAAACATGGAGTACGAATAGGAATAAATACTGAACTTACATTTAACTCAAAAGTGATGGCTCACGACACACTGCACATTGTATTATAGTTTGTAGTTATATGGGCTAACCCTAGGGGGTATGGAATACGTTATACAAGAAACAAGCTGTAAAATACCTGGGAAAGACGTGTCTGTGATACATTATGGGGATATCATTGTTTCATTTCTTTGACATTCAGAGGCTGACTTTGCTTGGGAAGTAATCTAATTCTGTCACTATCAATTGATTAAGCTAGTCACTATCTGTATAATAGAAGATGTTTAACCCAGACCATTTTTAGGGAGACACTTATTACCTTCTCTCATTAGGTTAAGCCACGGAAGTAGAGTAGCCAGCAGTTAAAGCTTACATTGGCAGGGGCGGAAAGGTAGGCCTACTCTGTCTGGGGCGGAAAGGTAGGTACTACTCTGTCTGGGGCGGAAAGGTAGGCCTACTCTGTCTGTGGTGGAAAGGTAGGACTATTCTGTCTGGGGTGGAAAGGTAGGTACTACTCTGTCTGGGGTGGAAAGGTAGGTCCTACTCTGTCTGGGGTGGAAAGGTGGCCCTACTCTGTCTGGGGCGGAAAGGTAGGCCTACTCTGTCTGGGGCGGAAAGGTAGGACTACTCTGTCTGGGGCGGAAAGGTAGGACTACTCTGTCTGGGGCGGAAAGGTAGGACTACTCTGTCTGGGGCGGAAAGGTAGGACTACTCTGTCTGGGGCGGAAAGGTAGGTCCTACTCTGTCTGGGGTGGAAAGGTAGATCCTACTCTGTCTGGGGTGGAAAGGTAGGTCTACTCTGTCTGGGGTGGAAAGGTAGGACTACTCTGTCTGGGGTGGAAAAGTAGGTCCTACTCTGTCTGGGGTGGAAAGGTAGGTCTACTCTGTCTGGGGTGGAAAGGTAGGTCTACTCTGTCTGGGGTGGAAAGGTAGGTCTACTCTGTCTGGGGTGGAAAGGTAGGTCTACTCTGTCTGGGGTGGAAAGGTAGGTCCTACTCTGTCTGGGGTGGAAAGGTAGGTCTACTCTGTCTGGGGTGGAAAGGTAGGTCTACTCTGTCTGGGGTGGAAAGGTAGGTCTACTCTGTCTGGGGTGGAATGTAGGCTTAACGTATGAAAGTACCATGCTCAGATTCCTAATGACGTCTCAGATTGAACTATTTTCAACTGAGGATCATTTTGTTGCAAACAAGGCACACTTTGGCATTGGAGAAATATGTTAAGATGAACACATCAGCCTATTTCAGTCTGTAATTTCAGTAATTTGTGGTATGACAAAAAGGTTATGCTAATATGTTAAATTACATAGAATTGCATGGAATGTTAATGAAACGTAATTATTTCTCGGTGCTGCAAATACGATAGATTAATCTGATAGCTTCTACTTTAAATGAAATCTTCCCACCCCTACTCTTGTCTACGGTGGTCTGCAACCCCATGCACTATCAAAATTATCGCTTTGCCATGTAATGCTTACAGGACAAAGAACCGTTTTTAAAACGACATCTCTAAGGTCCAAGAAGTGAGGGTAAATTGTAGACATTATTTTTGGGTATAGGGGATGGTTCAGGCAGGGCATCCATTTTCATTTCAGAGAGGTCCAATTTTCCCCATGTAACCCTTATTATAAATAATGTTCACTCCCTAGCCCTAGGGGACATGGGCTAGCCCTAATGTCTTCCTCTATGGTATAAAAACCAATAACAACTCAGTGAATCCTGATGATGTCGTCTCTTCAGAACTTAACCTTGTCCCCAGGCTCGATTTGCTGACATATAGAGCCTGGTAACACTGTGCTACAAAGACTTGAAAGGGGTGTAGTTAAAATCGAGGCGTGAGAGGGAGCGAGCCGGCTACAGCTGTATAATGGGAATTTGAGAAATGGCAAAGTGTTCGATCACATTTATTTTTGGGAAGCTCAACTGATTCTGTGTTCGGGCATATACAGTTTATATGTGAAAAAAATTCTAAGATGCATACTTTCAGATTTTCCTAAATCACTTCGTTGTTTAAATCACTTGCTCTGCTTGGCACATAGAACCTCCCCCTACATTGTAAAGTTCAAAGGGTTCTGCTAGATGGTGATGGACTGAGCGATCAGCCAGTTAAAACGGACTGTTTACCAGTGGTGGAATAAGTACCCAATCTTCATCCTTGAGCAAAAGTAAAAAGATACCTTAATAGAAAATGACTCAAGTAAAAAAGTGAAAGTCAACCAATAAAATATTACTTGAGTAAAAGTCTAAAAGTATTTGGTTTTAAATGTAGTATCAAAAGTAAAAGTATAAATAATAGAAAATTCCTTATATTAAGCAAACCAGACAACACGATTTTCTTGTTTTTTAAATTTACGGATAGTCAGGTGCACAGTTCAACACTCAGATATAATTTGCAAACGAAGCATTTGTGTTTAGTGAGTCTGCCAGATCAGAGGCAGTAGGGATGACCAGGGATGTTATCTTGATAAGTGTATGAATTAGACAATTATCCTTTGCAGCTAAGCAATCAAAATGTGATGTGTACTTTTGGGTGTCAGGGAAAATGAAAGGAGTAAAAAGTACATTATTTTCTTTAGGAATGTAGTGGAGTAAAAGTTGTCCAAAATATAAATAGTAAATAAAAGTACAGATACCCAAAAAGTACTTTACACCACTCCTGTTTTCACTGCTCCTGCCATAGACTCCCCGTCAAGTCCAGTTCTGAGGCGTTGTGGAACCAGACTTCTCGACAGAGAGAGCTGGCTGGTGGGCAAGACTAGAACATGCTCTCTCTGCGGAAGAGGCGGAGCTTGGTCAGGAAGTTGAAGTAGGTGAATGTCAGGCAGACCAACAGGTTCTTCATTGGGTAAAGCAGCGGTGTGATGTAGCCGTGGACAGAGATCAGAGCGAGGCGCAGCAGCAGGAAAGGCAGATCCTGCAGGAAAAAGCCAGCTGATGGCAGTAGAGCGCTGTGAGGCGTCACTGCCAGACGGAGACAGGACAGAAATGCCAGGATGTAGACAGCAAACACCCAGCCAGAGTAAAACACATCTGGAATCCCCGCCACGCGCACCAGCTCCACCACATCCATCCAGAACAGGAAGCTGTGAACAAACACCTCTGACCTCATATCCTGGGACCACAGGACACGGAGCGGGCCAGAGTGGGAGTGTGACGAGGAGTACAGGTAGGCCGTGCTGGTTGGTCGTGAGCCGACTGCTTCCTGGTCCCTCCACCTCCCTGTAGCCGAGCCGTTCCCCAACACCCCGTTCTGACCCCTCTCATAGTACAGTTGACCCGACACGCTGTTCACCTGCTCCAGGTGGGTCAGAACAGGACCCGGCATGTCCAGATCCATTTCCATACGGTCTGCTGGAGGAGACAACAGGACATCATTATATAGTAGTATCAGTGGTGCCCACATTGATCGTGTCCCTGCTTAGAAGAATAAAAATTGACTTATTTTATAGAAATAGGTCATGCCTTTCATCAAATAGCAGAAAACAGATCATTCAGTCAAAATTCTTACCAGTTACAGACTATGGCAATATTGTCTACACCAGGGGTGTCAAACTCATATTGCCCCAGGGACCGCATTCGGTCTTCAACGAGGTCCGGAGGGCCACATTGAAAATGTGTTATATTTCCTTGCTGACAAAACGTGGAAAAAATCTTCTGAATCCATTGTTTTGGTCAATTTTTGATGCTCTCTGACTATTTAGCTTTTTCAGCGAGTTGGACCCAGTCAAGAAACAATATGAATGCAGGTCCATCATCATTACTACAGTTTCCATTTGGATTTAATCATTTCTAAAAGGTCCAATGCAGCTGTCTTTTTATCTCTATCAAATCATATTTGATTCTGTATAATTCTGGCCCTTCTTTGGACACTGTGTTAGCTAACCTCCGGACAACCTTCAATGCCATACAACTCTCCTTCCGTGGCCTCCAATTGCTCTTAAATACAAGTAAAACTAAATGCATGCTCTTCAACCGATCGCTGCCCGCACCTGCCCGCCCGTCCAGCATCACTACTCTGGACGGTTCTGACTTAAAATATGTGGACAATTACAAATACCTAGATGTCTGGTTAGACTGTAAACTCTCCTTCCAGACTCACATTAAACAAACGATATCTTAACCGCTATCGATAGGAAACAGTACTGTGCAGCCATATTCATTGACCTGGCCAAGGCTTTTGACTCTGTCAATCACCACATCCTCATCGGCAGACTCGACAGCCTTGGTTTCTCTAATGATTGCCTCGCCTGGTTCACCAACTACTTCTCTGATCGAGTTCAGTGTGTCAAATCGGAGGGTCTGTTGTCCGGACCTCTGGCAGTCTCTATGGGGGTGCCACAGGGTTCAATTCTTGGACCGACTCTCTTCTCTGTATACATCAATGATGTCGCTCTTGCTGCTAGTGAGTCTCTGATCCACCTCTACGCAGACGACACTATTCTGTATACTTCTGGCCCTTCTCTTGACACTGTGTTAACAACCCTCCAGGCGAGCTTCAATGCCATACAACTCTCCTTCCGTGGCCTCCAATTGCTCTTAAATACAAGTAAAACTAAATGCATGCTCTTCAACCGATCGCTGCCTGCACCTGCCCGCCTGTCCAACATCACTACTCTGGACGGCTCTGACTTAGAATATGTGGACAACTACAAATACCTAGGTGTCTGGTTAGACTGTAAACTCTCCTTCCAGACTCACATCAAGCACCTCCAATCCAAAGTTAAATCTAGAATTGGCTTCCTATTCCGCAACAAAGCATCCTTCACTCATGCTGCCAAACATACCCTTGTAAAACTGACCATCCTACCAATCCTCGACTTTGGTGATGTCCTTTACAAAATAGCCTCCAAAACCCTACTCAATAAATTGGATGCAGTCTATCACAGTGCCATCCGTTTTGTCACCAAAGCCCCATATACTACCCACCACTGCGACCTGTACGCTCTCGTTGGCTGGCCCTCGCTTCACACTCGTCGCCAAACCCACTGGCTCCAGGTCATCTACAAGACCCTGCTAGGTAAAGTCCCCCCTTATCTCAGCTCGCTGGTCACCATAGCAGCACCTACCCGTAGCACGCGCTCCAGCAGGTATATCTCTCTAGTCACCCCCAAAACCAATTCTTCCTTTGGCCGCCTCTTCTTCCAGTTCTCTGCTGCCAATGACTGGAACGAACTATAAAAATCTCTGAAACTGGAAACACTTATCTCCCTCACTAGCTTTAAGCACCAGCTGTCAGAGCAGCTCAGATTACTGCACCTGTACATAGCCCATCTATAATTTAGCCCAAACAACTACCTCTTTACCTACTGTATTTATTTATTTTGCTCCTTTGCACCCCATTATTTCTATCTCTACTTTGCACCTTCTTCCACTGCAAACCAACCATTCCAGTGTTTTTTTTACTTGCTATATTGTATTTACTTCGCCACCATGGCCTTTTTATATTTTTATTTATTTTTATATATATTTTGTTTGCCTTCACCTCTCTTATCTCACCTCACTTGCTCATATTGTATATAGACTTATTTTTCACTGTATTATTGACTGTATGTTTGTTTTACTCCATGTGTAACTATGTGTTGTTGTATGTGTCGAACTGCTTTGCTTTATCTTGGCCAGGTCGCAATTGTAAATGAGAACTTGTTCTCAATTTGCCTACCTGGTTAAATAAAGGTGAAATAAATAAATAAAAATCTCCAATCCAAAATTAAATCTAGAACCGGCTTCCTATTTCACAACGAAGCATCCTTCATTCATGCTGTCAAACATACCCTCGTAAAACTGACCATCCTACCAATCCTCGACTTCGGCGATGTCATTTACAAAATAGCCTCCAACACTCTACTCAGCAAATTGGATGCAGTCTATCACAGTGCCATCCGTTTTGTCACCAAAGTCCCATATACTACCCACCACTGTGACCTGTATGCTCTCGTTGGCTGGCCCTCGCTTCGTATTCATCGCCGAACCCACTGGCTCCAGGTCATCTATAAGTCTTTGCTAGGTAAAGCCCCACCTTATCTCAGCTCACTGGTCACCATAGCAGCAATCACCCGTAGCACGCGCTTCAGCAGGTATATTTCACTGGTCACCCCCAAAGCCTATTCCTCCTATTCCTCCTTTGGCCTCCAGGTCTCTGCTGCCAATGACAGGAACGAATTGCAAAAATCACTGAAGCTGGGGACTCATATCTCCCTCACTAACTTTCAGCACCAGCTGTCAGAGCAGCTCACAGATCACTGCACCTGTACATCCACATTCATCTTCTGCACATCTATCACTCCAGTGTTAAATTGCTAAATTCTAATTAATTCGCCACTACGGCCTATTTATTGCCTTACCTCATTTGCACACACTGTTTATAGATTTTTTTTCTGTTGTGTTATTGATTGTACGTTTGTTTATTCCATGTGTAACTATGTGTTGTTGTTTGTGTCGCACTGCTTTGCTTTGTCTTGGCCAGGTTGCAGTTATAAATGAGAACTTGTTCTCAACTGGCCTACCTGGTTAAATAAAGGTTAAATAAAAACATCTGGGTAAGAATTAAGTATCTTACTGTGATTGTTTTCAATCAAAATGGTCAAAAATAGTTCTTAGCAATGAGCAATTTCTCAAGCTTGAATTTTTCTAGGACTGTCTGGGAGTGGTATGAGTGGGGACAGGAAAACTGAAAACTAGCTGTCATTGGCAGAGGTTTGGAACTCTCTTTCTTATTGGTCTATTAACTAATGTAACACCTGGTGATGTCACCAGGCAGGCCAAAACTCCATCCAACAAAAGCAGGCGGTCTTTTCAAACAGCTCTAACAGTAAAAGGGGAATTATCATCAATTTCATACTACCATTCCAACCTCAATTTGGAAATATACACTACCTTTCAAAAGTTTGGGGTCACTTAGAAATGTCCTTGTTTTTGAAAGAAAAGCACATTTATTGTCCATTGAAATATCAAATTGATCAGAAATTCAGTATAAACACTGTTAATGTTGTAAATGACTATTGTAGCTGGTAACGGCTGATTTTGAATGGAATATCTACAGAGGCCCATTATCAGAAGAAAGTGCTTTGTTTCTAGACAGTTTGAGCCTGTAATCGAACGCACAAATGCTGATGCTCCAGATACTCAACAAGTCTAAAGGCCAGTTTTGTTGCTTCTTTAATCAGAACAGTTTTCAGCTGTGCTAAAATAATTGCATAAGGGTTATCTAATAATCAATTAGCCTTTTAAAATGATCAACTTCGTTTAGCTAACACAACGTGCCACTGGAAAACAGGAGTGATGGTTGCTGATATTGGGCCTCTGTACTCCTATGTAGATATTCCATTCAAAATCAGCCGTTTCCAGCTACAATAGTCATTTACAACATTAACAATGTCTACACTGTATTTCTGATTCCGTCTCTCACAGTTGAAGTGTACCTATGATCAAAATTACAGACCTCTACATGCTTTGTAAGTAGGAAAACCTGCAAAATCGGCAGTGTATAAAATACTTGTTCTCCCCACTGTACATCATTGGTAGCAGATATACATCACTAGTAGCAGATATACATCACTAGTAGCAGATATACATCACTAGTAGCAGATATACATTACTAGTAGTACTAGTAGCAGATATACATTACTAGTAGTACTAGTACCAGATATACATTACTAGTAGCAGATATACATTACTAGTAGTAGATATACATTACCAGTACCAGATATACATTACTAGTAGCAGATATACATTACTAGTAGTACTAGTAGCAGATATACATTACTAGTAGCAGATATACATTACTAGTAGCAGATATACATCACTAGTAGCAGATATACATCACTAGTAGCAGATATACATCACTAGTAGCAGATATACATTACCAGTAGTACTAGTAGCAGATATACATTACTAGTAGCAGATATACATTACTAGTAGCAGATATACATCACTAGTAGCAGATATACATTACTAGTAGCAGATATACATTACTAGTAGCAGATATACATTACTAGTAGCAGATATACATTACTAGTAGCAGATATACATCACTAGTAGCAGGTATACATTACTAGTAGCAGATATACATCACTAGTAGCAGATATACATCACTGGTAGCAGATATAAATCACTGGTAGCAGATATACATCACTGGTAGCAGATATACATCACTAGTAGCAGATATACATCACTGGTAGCAGATATACATTACTAGTAGTACTAGTAGCAGATATACATTACTAGTAGCAGATATACATTACTAGTAGCAGATATACATCACTAGTAGCAGATATACATCACTAGTAGCAGATATACATCACTAGTAGCAGATATACATTACCAGTAGTACTAGTAGCAGATATACATTACTAGTAGCAGATATACATTACTAGTAGCAGATATACATCACTAGTAGCAGATATACATTACTAGTAGCAGATATACATTACTAGTAGCAGATATACATTACTAGTAGCAGATATACATCACTAGTAGCAGATATACATTACTAGTAGCAGATATACATTACTAGTAGCAGATATACATTACTAGTAGCAGATATACATTACTAGTAGCAGATATACATTACTAGTAGCAGATATACATTACTAGTAGCAGATATACATTACTAGTAGCAGATATACATTACTAGTAGCAGATATACATTACTAGTAGCAGATATACATTACTAGTAGCAGATATACATTACTAGTAGCAGATATAAATCACTGGTAGCAGATATACATCACTAGTAGCAGATATACATCACTGGTAGCAGATATACATTACTAGTAGTACTAGTAGCAGATATACATCACTAGTAGCAGATATACATCACTAGTAACAGATATTCATTACCAGTAGCAGATATACATTACTAGTAGTACTAGTAGCAGATATACATCACTAGTAGCAGATATTCATTACCAGTAGCAGATATACATTACTAGTAGTACTAGTAGCAGATATACATCACTAGTAGCAGATATACATTACTAGTAGCAGATATACATCACTAGTAGCAGATATACATCACTAGTAACAGATATTCATTACCAGTAGCAGATATACATTACTAGTAGTACTAGTAGCAGATATACATCACTAGTAGCAGATATACATTACTAGTAGCAGATATACATCACTAGTAGCAGATATACATCACTAGTAACAGATAATCATTACCAGTAGCAGATATACATTACTAGTAGCAGATATACATCACTAGTAGCAGATATACATTAGTAGTAGCAGATATACATTACTAGTAGCAGATATACATTAGTAGTAGCAGATATACATTACTAGTAGCAGATATACATTACTAGTAGCAGATATACATTACTAGTAGCAGATATACATTACTAGTAGCAGATATACATTACTAGTAGTACTAGTAGCAGATATTCATTACCAGTAGCAGATATACATTACTAGTAGTACTAGTAGCAGATATTCATTACCAGTAGCAGATATACATTACTAGTAGCAGATATACATCACTAGTAGCAGATATACATCACTAGTAGCAGATATACATTACTAGTAGCAGATATACATTACTAGTAGCAGATATACATTACTAGTAGCAGATATACATCACTAGTAGCAGATATACATTACTAGTAGCAGATATACATTACTAGTAGCAGATATACATTACTAGTAGCAGATATACATCACTAGTAGCAGATATACATCACTAGTAGCAGGTATACATTACTAGTAGCAGATATACATTACTAGTAGTACTAGTAGCAGATATACATTACTAGTAGCAGATACACATTACTAGTAGCAGATATACATTACTAGTAGCAGATATACATCACTAGTAGCAGATATACATTACTAGTAGCAGATATACATTACTAGTAGCAGATATACATTACTAGTAGCAGATATACATTACTAGTAGTACTAGTAGCAGATATACATTACCAGTAGCAGATACACATTACTAGTAGCAGATATACATTACTAGTAGCAGATATACATCACTAGTAGCAGATATACATTACTAGTAGCAGATATACATTACTAGTAGCAGATATACATCACTAGTAGCAGATATACATCACTAGTAGCAGGTATACATTACTAGTAGCAGATATACATTACTAGTAGTACTAGTAGCAGATATACATTACTAGTAGCAGATACACATTACTAGTAGCAGATATACATTACTAGTAGCAGATATACATTACTAGTAGCAGATATACATTACTAGTAGCAGATATACATTACCAGTAGCAGATATACATTACTAGTAGCAGATATACATTACTAGTAGCAGATATACATTACTAGTAGCAGATATACATCACTAGTAGCAGATATACATTACTAGTAGCAGATATACATTACTAGTAGCAGATATACATCACTAGTAGCAGATATACATCACTAGTAGCAGGTATACATCACCGGTAGCAGATATACACTGCTCAAAAAAATAAAGGGAACACTTAAACAACACAATGTAACTCCAAGTCAATCACACTTCTGTGAAATCAAACTGTCCACTTAGGAAGCAACACTGATTGACAATAAATTTCACATGCTGTTGTGCAAATGGAATAGACAAAAGGTGGAAATTATAGGCAATTAGCAAGACACCCCCCAAAACAGGAGTGATTCTGCAGGTGGTGATCACAGACCACTTCTCTGTTCCTATGCTTCCTGGCTGATGTTTTGGTCACTTCTGAATGCTGGCGGTGCTTTCACTCTAGTGGTAGCAAGAGACGGAGTCTACAACCCACACAAGTGGCTCAGGTAGTGCAGCTCATCCAGGGTGGCACATCAATGCTAGCTGTGGCAAAAAGGTTTGATGTGTCTGTCAGCGTAGTGTCCAGAGCATGGAGGCGCTACCAGGAGACAGGCCAGTACATCAGGAGACGTGGAGGAGGCCGTAGGAGGGCAACAACCCAGCAGCAGGACCGCTACCTCCACCTTTGTGCAAGAAAAGGCTTTCTGGCACTGCCAGAGCCCTGCAAAAATGACATCAAGCAGGCCACAAATGTGCATGTGTCAGCATATGGTCTCACAAGGGGTCTGAGGATCTCATCTCGGTACCTAATGTCAGTCAGGCTACCTCTGGCGAGCACATGGAGGGCTGTGCGGCCCCACAAAGAAATGCCACCCCACACCATGACTGACCCACCGCCAAACCGGTCATGCTGGAGGATGTTGCAGGCAGCAGAACATTCTCCACGGCGTCTCCAGACTCTGTCACGTCTGTCACGTGCTCAGTGTGAACCTGCTTTTATCTGTGAAGAGCACAGGGCGCCAGTGGCGAATTTGCCAATCTTAGTGTTCTCTGGCAAATGCCAAACGTCCTGCACGGTGTTGGGCTGTAAGCACAACCCCCACCTGTGGAAGTCGGGCCCTCATATCACCCTCATGGAGTCTGTTTCTGACCGTTTGAGCAGACACATGCACATTTGTGGCCTGCTGGAGGTCATTTTGCAGGGCTCTGGCAGTGCTCCTCCTTGCACAAAGGTAGAGGTAGCGGTCCTGCTGCTGGGTTGTTGCCCTCCTACGGCCTCCTCCACGTCTCCTGATGTACTGGCCTGTCTCCTAGTAGCGCCTCCATGCTCTGGACACTACGCTGACAGACACAGCAAACCTTTTTGCCACAGCTCGCATTGATGTGCCATCCTGGATGAACTGCACTACCTGAGCCACTTGTGTGGGTTGTAGACTCCGTCTCATGCTACCACTAGAGTGAAAGCACCGACAGCATTCAAAAGTGACCAAAACATCAGCTAGGAAGCATAGGAACTGAGAAGTGGTCTGATCACCACCTGCAGAATCACTCCTTTTTTGGGGGTGTCTTGCTAATTGCCTATCATTTCCACCTTTTGTCTATTCCATTTGCACAACAGCATGTGACATTTATTGTCAATCAGTGTTGCTTCCTAAGTGGACAGTTTGATTTCACAGAAGTGTGATTGACTTGGAGTTACATTGTGTTGTTTAAGTGTTCCCTTTATTTTTTTGAGCAGTGTACATTATTAGTAGCAGATTAACATTACTAGTAGCTGATATACATTACTAGTAGCACCAGTATCAGGTATTCATTACTAGTAGCAGATATACATTACTAGTAGTACTAGTAGCAGATATTCATTACTAGTAGCAGGTATTCATCACTAGTAGCAGATATACATCACTAGTAGCAGATATACATCACTAGTAACAGATATACATTAGTAGTAGCAGATATACATCACTAGTAACAGATATACATTAGTAGTAGCAGATATACATTAGTAGTAGCAGATATACATTACTAGTAACAGATATACATCACTAGTAACAGATATACATTACTAGTAGTACTAGTAGCAGATATACATTACTAGTAGCAGATATACATCACTAGTAACAGATATACATTAGTAGTAGCAGATATACATTAGTAGTAGCAGATATACATTACTAGTAGCAGATATACATCACTAGTAGCAGATATACATTACTAGTAGTACTAGTAGCAGATATACATTACTAGTAGCAGATATACATTACTAGTAGCAGATATACATTACTAGTAACAGATATACATTACTAGTAGCAGATATACATTACTAGTAGCAGATATACATCACTGGTAGCAGATATACATTACCAGTAGCAGATATACATTACTAGTAGCAGATATACATTACTAGTAGCAGAAATACAGTACCAGTAGCAGATATACATTACTAGTAGTACTAGTAGCAGATATACATTACTAGTAGTACTAGTAGCAGATATACATTACTAGTAGCAGATATACATCACTAGTAGCAGATATACATCACTAGTAGCGGATATACATTACTAGTAGCAGATATACATTACTAGTAGTACTAGTAGCAGATATACATCACTAGTAGCAGATATACATCACTAGTAGCAGATATACATCACTAGTAGCAGATATACATCACTAGTAGCAGATATACATTACTAGTAGCAGATATACATTACTAGTAGCAGATATACATTACTAGTAGTACTAGTAGCAGATATACATTACTAGTAGCAGATATACATTACTAGTAGCATCAGTAGCAGGTATTCATTACTAGTAGCAGAAATACATTACCAGTAGCAGATATACATCACTAGTAGCAGATATACATCACTAGTAGCAGATATACATTACTAGTAGTACTAGTAGCAGATATACATTACTAGTAGCAGATATACATTACTAGTAGCAGATATACATCACTAGTAGCAGATATACATTACTAGTAGTACTAGTAGCAGATATACATCACTAGTAGCAGATATACATCACTAGTAGCAGATATACATTACTAGTAGTACTAGTAGCAGATATACATTACTAGTAGCAGATATACATTACTAGTAGTACTAGTAGCAGATATACATTACTAGTAGTACCAGTAGCAGATATACATTACTAGTAGTACTAGTAGCAGATATACATTACTAGTAGTACTAGTAGCAGATATACATTACTAGTAGCAGATATACATTACTAGTAGTACTAGTAGCAGATATACATTACTAGTAGCAGATATACATTACTAGTAGCAGATATACATCACTAGTAGCAGATATACATTACTAGTAGTACTAGTAGCAGATATACATCACTAGTAGCAGATATACATCACTAGTAGCAGATATACATTACTAGTTGCAGATATACATCACTAGTAACATATATACATTACTAGTAGCAGATATACATCACTGGTAGCAGATATACATCACTAGTAGCAGATATACATTACTAGTAGTACTAGTAGCAGATATACATTACTAGTAGCAGATATACATTACTAGTAGCAGATATACATCACTAGTAACAGATATACATTAGTAGTAGCATCAGTAGCAGGTATTCATTACTAGTAGCAGATATACATCACTAGTAGCAGATATACATTACTAGTAGCAGATATACATCACTAGTAACAGATATACATTAGTAGTAGCAGATATACATTACTAGTAGTACTAGTAGCAGATATACATTACTAGTAGCAGATATACATTACTAGTAGCAGATATACATCACTAGTAGCAGATATACATTACTAGTAGCAGATATACATTACTAGTAGCAGATATACATTACTAGTAGCAGATATACATTACTAGTAGCAGATATACATCACTAGTAGCAGATATACAGTACTAGTAGCAGATATACAGTACTAGTAGCAGATATACATCACTAGTAGCAGATATACATTACTAGTAGCAGATATACATTACTAGTAGCAGATATACATTACTAGTAGCAGATATACATTACTAGTAGCAGATATACATTACTAGTAGCAGATATACATCACTAGTAGCAGATATACATTACTAGTAGCAGATATACATCACTAGTAGCAGATATACATTACTAGTAGCAGATATACATTACTAGTAGCAGATATACATTACTAGTAGCAGATATACATTACTAGTAGCAGATATACATTACTAGTAGCAGATATACATTACTAGTAGCAGATATACATTACTAGTAGCAGATATACATCACTAGTAGCAGATATACATTACTAGTAGCAGATATACATTACTAGTAGCAGATATACATTACTAGTAGCAGATATACATTACTAGTAGTACTAGTAGCAGATATACATTACTAGTAGCAGATATACATTACTAGTAGCAGATATACATTACTAGTAGCAGATATACATTACTAGTAGCATCAGTAGCAGGTATTCATTACTAGTAGCAGATATACATTACTAGTAGTACTAGTAGCAGATATACATTACTAGTAGTACTAGTAGCAGATATACATTACTAGTAGCAGATATACATTACTAGTAGCAGATATACATTACTAGTAGTACTAGTAGCAGATATACATTACTAGTAGCAGATATACATTACTAGTAGCAGATATACATTACCAGTACCAGATATACATTACTAGTAGCAGATATACATCACTAGTAGCAGATATACATCACTAGTAGCAGATATACATTACTAGTAGCAGATATACATTACTAGTAGCAGATATACATTACTAGTAGCAGATATACATTACTAGTAGCAGATATACATTACTAGTAGCAGATATACATTACTAGTAGCAGATATACATTACTAGTAGCAGATATACATTACTAGTAGTACTAGTAGCAGATATACATTACTAGTAGCAGATATACATTACTAGTAGCAGATATACATTACTAGTAGCAGATATACATTACTAGTAGCAGATATACATTACTAGTAGCAGGTATACATTACTAGTAGCAGGTATACATTACTAGTAGCAGATATACATTACTAATAGCAGTTATTCATTACCAGTAGCAGATATACATTACCAGTACCAGATATACATTACTAGTAGCAGATATACATCACTAGTAGCAGATATACATTAGTAGTAGCAGATATACATTAGTAGTAGCACTTGTAGCAGATATACTTTACTAGTAGCATCAGTAGCATAAATACATTACTAGTAGCAGATTTATCACTACCATCTGAAGTGAGGCAGTAACAACGGTACCTTGCCCAGTGAGGCAGTAACAACGGTACAACGCCCAGTGAGGCAGTAACAACGGTACCATACCCAGTGAGGCAGTAACAACGGTACCATGCCCAGTGAGGCAGTAACAACGGTACCATGCCCAGTGAGGCAGTAACAACGGTACCATACCCAGTGAGGCAGTAACAACGGTACCTTGCCCAGTGAGGCAGTAACAACGGTACCTTGCCCAGTGAGGCAGTAACAACGGTACCATGCCCAGTGAGGCAGTAACAACGGTACCATGCCCAGTGAGGCAGTAACAACGGTACCATGCCCAGTGAGGCAGTAACAACGGTACCTTGCCCAGTGAGGCAGTAACAACGGTACCTTGCCCAGTGAGGCAGTAACAACGGTACCTTGCCCAGTGAGGCAGTAACAACGGTACCTTGCCCAGTGAGGCAGTAACAACGGTACCTTGCCCAGTGAGGCAGTAACAACGGTACCTTGCCCAGTGAGGCAGCACGGCCGGATCCTCTCGATGATATCCACACAGATGAGAGAGAAGAGCACAAGAGAGGCGGGCAGCTCAGAGAAGTGGTCCTGTCTGTACTGGGGTCCCTTATCCACCTGCACCTGAATGGACCGACGTAGAGCGAGATTGAGTTAGGGTTTAGGGCTAGGGGTTAAGGTTAGATGTCAGGGGTTAAGTTTAGGGCTAGGGGTTAAGGTTAGATGTTAGGGGTTAAGTTTAGGGCTAGGGGTTAAGGTTAGATGTCAGGGGTTAAGTTCAGGGCTAGGGGTTAAGGTTAGATGTTAGGGGTTAAGTTTAGGGCTAGGGGTTAAGGTTAGATGTTAGGGGTTAAGTTTAGGGCTAGGGGTTAAGGTTAGATGTCAGGGGTTAAGTTCAGGGCTAGGGGTTAAGGTTAGATGTTAGGGGTTAAGTTTAGGGCTAGGGGTTAAGGTCATCATTGGAAAATTTGAGACACCGTCAGGAAAACGTCATCATAGAGACACCGTCAGGAAAACATCTCCATAGAGACGCCGTCAGGAAAACATCTCCATAGAGACACCGTCAGGAAAACATCTCCATAGAGACACCGTCAGGAAAACATCTCCATAGAGACGCCGTCAGGAAAACATCTCCATAGAGACACCGTCAGGAAAACATCTCCATAGAGACACCGTCAGGAAAACGGCATCATAGAGACACCGTCAGGAAAACATCTCCATAGAGACACCGTCAGGAAAACGTCATCATAGAGACACCGTCAGGAAAACGTCTCCATAGAGACACCGTCAGGAAAACGGCTCCATAGAGACACCGTCAGGAAAACGTCGTCATAGAGACACCGTCAGGAAAACGGCATCATAGAGACACCGTCAGGAAAACGGCATCATAGAGACACCGTCAGGAAAACGTCTCCATAGAGACACCGTCAGGAAAACGTCGTCATAGAGACACCGTCAGGAAAACATCTCCATAGAGACACCGTCAGGAAAACATCTCCATAGAGACACCGTCAGGAAAACGTCTCCATAGAGACACCGTCAGGAAAACGTCGTCATAGAGACACCGTCAGGAAAACGTCATCATAGAGACACCGTCAGGAAAACGGCATCATAGAGACACCGTCAGGAAAACATCTCCATAGAGACACCGTCAGGAAAACATCTCCATAGAGACACCGTCAGGAAAACATCTCCATAGAGACACCGTCAGGAAAACATCTCCATAGAGACACCGTCAGGAAAACGTCTCCATAGAGACACCGTCAGGAAAACGTCGTCATAGAGACACCGTCAGGAAAACGTCTCCATAGAGACACCGTCAGGAAAACATCTCCATAGAGACACCGTCAGGAAAACATCTCCATAGAGACACCGTCAGGAAAACATCTCCATAGAGACACCGTCAGGAAAACATCTCCATAGAGACACCGTCAGGAAAACATCTCCATAGAGACACCGTCAGAAAAACGTCTCCATAGAGACACCGTCAGGAAAACGTCGTCACAGAGACACCGTCAGGAAAACGTCTCCATAGAGACACCGTCAGGAAAACGGCATCATAGAGACACCGTCAGGAAAACGGCATCATAGAGACACCGTCAGGAAAACGGCATCATAGAGACACCGTCAGGAAAACATCTCCATAGAGACACCGTCAGGAAAACTTCATCATAGAGACACCGTCAGGAAAACGTCATCATAGAGACACCGTCAGGAAAACGTCATCATAGAGACACCGTCAGGAAAACGGCATCATAGAGACACCGTCAGGAAAACGGCATCATAGAGACACCGTCAGGAAAACGGCATCATAGAGACACCGTCAGGAAAACATCTCCATAGAGACACCGTCAGGAAAACATCTCCATAGAGACACCGTCAGGAAAACATCTCCATAGAGACACCGTCAGGAAAACGTCTCGATAGAGACACCGTCAGGAAAACGGCTCCATAGAGACACCGTCAGGAAAACGGCATCATAGAGACACCGTCAGGAAAACGGCATCATAGAGACACCGTCAGGAAAACATCTCCATAGAGACACCGTCAGGAAAACGTCTCCATAGAGACACCGTCAGGAAAACGTCTCCATATAGACACCGTCAGGAAAACATCTCCATAGAGACACCGTCAGGAAAACGTCATCATAGAGACACCGTCAGGAAAACATCTCCATAGAGACACCGTCAGGAAAACATCTCCATAGAGACGCCGTCAGGAAAACATCTCCATAGAGACGCCGTCAGGAAAACGGCATCATAGAGACACCGTCAGGAAAACGGCATCATAGAGACACCGTCAGGAAAACGTCTCCATAGAGACACCGTCAGGAAGACGTCTCCATAGAGACACCGTCAGGAAAACGTCTCCATAGAGACACCGTCAGGAAAACATCTCCATAGAGACACCGTCAGGAAAACGTCGTCATAGAGACACCGTCAGGAAAACGGCATCATAGAGACACCGTCAGGAAAACGTCTCCATAGAGACACCGTCAGGAAAACGGCATCATAGAGACACCGTCAGGAAAACGGCATCATAGAGACACCGTCAGGAAAACGGCATCATAGAGACACCGTCAGGAAAACGTCTCCATAGAGACACCGTCAGGAAAACGTCTCCATAGAGACACCGTCAGGAAAACGGCATCATAGAGACACCGTCAGGAAAACGTCTCCATAGAGACGCCGTCAGGAAAACGTCTCCATAGAGACGCCGTCAGGAAAACGTCTCCATAGAGACGCCGTCAGGAAAACGTCTCCATAGAGACGCCGTCAGGAAAACGGCATCATAGAGACACCGTCAGGAAAACGTCTCCATAGAGACACCGTCAGGAAAACGGCATCATAGAGACACCGTCAGGAAAACGGCATCATAGAGACACCGTCAGGAAAACGTCATCATAGAGATACCGTCAGGAAAACGGCATCATAGAGACACCGTCAGGAAAACGGCATCATAGAGACACCGTCAGGAAAACGTCTCCATAGAGACACCGTCAGGAAAACGTCATCATAGAGACACCGTCAGGAAAACGGCATCATAGAGACACCGTCAGGAAAACGTCTCCATAGAGACACCGTCAGGAAAACGGCATCATAGAGACACCGTCAGGAAAACGGCATCATAGAGACACCGTCAGGAAAACGACATCATAGAGACACCGTCAGGAAAACGGCATCATAGAGACACCGTCAGGAAAACATCTCCATAGAGACACCGTCAGGAAAACGGCATCATAGAGACACCGTCAGGAAAACGGCATCATAGAGACACCGTCAGGAAAACGTCTCCATAGAGACACCGTCAGGAAAACGTCTCCATAGAGACACCGTCAGGAAAACGTCATCATAGAGACACCGTCAGGAAAACGTCTCCATAGAGACACCGTCAGGAAAACGTCTCCATAGAGACACCGTCAGGAAAACGTCTCCATAGAGACACCGTCAGGAAAACGGCATCATAGAGACACCGTCAGGAAAACGGCATCATAGAGACACCGTCAGGAAAACGACATCATAGAGACACCGTCAGGAAAACGGCATCATAGAGACACCGTCAGGAAAACATCTCCATAGAGACACCGTCAGGAAAACGTCATCATAGAGACACCGTCAGGAAAACGTCATCATAGAGACACCGTCAGGAAAACGGCATCATAGAGACACCGTCAGGAAAACGGCATCATAGAGACACCGTCAGGAAAACGGCATCATAGAGACACCGTCAGGAAAACGGCATCATAGAGACACCGTCAGGAAAACGTCTCCATAGAGACACCGTCAGGAAAACGGCATCATAGAGACACCGTCAGGAAAACGGCATCATAGAGACACCGTCAGGAAAACGTCTCCATAGAGACACCGTCAGGAAAACGTCATCATAGAGACACCGTCAGGAAAACGTCATCATAGAGACACCGTCAGGAAAACGTCATCATAGAGACACCGTCAGGAAAACGTCATCATAGAGACACCGTCAGGAAAACGTCATCATAGAGACACCGTCAGGAAAACGTCATCATAGAGACACCGTCAGGAAAACGTCTCCATAGAGACACCGTCAGGAAAACGTCATCATAGAGACACCGTCAGGAAAACGGCATCATAGAGACACCGTCAGGAAAACGTCTCCATAGAGACACCGTCAGGAAAACGGCATCATAGAGACACCGTCAGGAAAACGGCATCATAGAGACACCGTCAGGAAAACGGCATCATAGAGACACCGTCAGGAAAACGGCATCATAGAGACACCGTCAGGAAAACATCTCCATAGAGACACCGTCAGGAAAACATCTCCATAGAGACACCGTCAGGAAAACGGCATCATAGAGACACCGTCAGGAAAACGTCTCCATAGAGACACCGTCAGGAAAACGTCTCCATAGAGACACCGTCAGGAAAACGTCATCATAGAGACACCGTCAGGAAAACGTCTCCATAGAGACACCGTCAGGAAAACGTCTCCATAGAGACACCGTCAGGAAAACGTCTCCATAGAGACACCGTCAGGAAAACGGCATCATAGAGACACCGTCAGGAAAACGGCATCATAGAGACACCGTCAGGAAAACGACATCATAGAGACACCGTCAGGAAAACGGCATCATAGAGACACCGTCAGGAAAACATCTCCATAGAGACACCGTCAGGAAAACGTCATCATAGAGACACCGTCAGGAAAACGTCATCATAGAGACACCGTCAGGAAAACGGCATCATAGAGACACCGTCAGGAAAACGGCATCATAGAGACACCGTCAGGAAAACGGCATCATAGAGACACCGTCAGGAAAACGGCATCATAGAGACACCGTCAGGAAAACGTCTCCATAGAGACACCGTCAGGAAAACGGCATCATAGAGACACCGTCAGGAAAACGGCATCATAGAGACACCGTCAGGAAAACGTCTCCATAGAGACACCGTCAGGAAAACGTCATCATAGAGACACCGTCAGGAAAACGTCATCATAGAGACACCGTCAGGAAAACGTCATCATAGAGACACCGTCAGGAAAACGTCATCATAGAGACACCGTCAGGAAAACGTCATCATAGAGACACCGTCAGGAAAACATCTCCATAGAGACACCGTCAGGAAAACGGCATCATAGAGACACCGTCAGGAAAACGTCTCCATAGAGACACCGTCAGGAAAACGTCTCTATAGAGACACCGTCAGGAAAACGGCATCATAGAGACACCGTCAGGAAAACATCTCCATAGAGACACCGTCAGGAAAACGTCATCATAGAGACACCGTCAGGAAAACATCATCATAGAGACACCGTCAGGAAAACGTCTCCATAGAGACACCGTCAGGAAAACGTCATCATAGAGACACCGTCAGGAAAACGTCATCATAGAGACACCGTCAGGAAAACGTCTCCATAGAGACACCGTCAGGAAAACGTCTCCATAGAGACACCGTCAGGAAAACGTCTCCATAGAGACACCGTCAGGAAAACGTCTCCATAGAGACACCGTCAGGAAAACGTCTCCATAGAGACACCGTCAGGAAAACGTCTCCATAGAGACACCGTCAGGAAAACGTCATCATAGAGACACCGTCAGGAAAACGTCATCATAGAGACACCGTCAGGAAAACGTCATCATAGAGACACCGTCAGGAAAACGTCTCCATAGAGACACCGTCAGGAAAACGTCATCATAGAGACACCGTCAGGAAAACGTCATCATAGAGACACCGTCAGGAAAACGTCATCATAGAGACACCGTCAGGAAAACGTCATCATAGAGACACCGTCAGGAAAACGGCATCATAGAGACACCGTCAGGAAAACGGCATCATAGAGACACCGTCAGGAAAACATCTCCATAGAGACGCCGTCAGGAAAACATCTCCATAGAGACGCCGTCAGGAAAACATCTCCATAGAGACGCCGTCAGGAAAACATCTCCATAGAGACACCGTCAGGAAAACGTCATCATAGAGACACCGTCAGGAAAACGGCATCATAGAGACACCGTCAGGAAAACGGCATCATAGAGACACCGTCAGGAAAACGGCATCATAGAGACACCGTCAGGAAAACGGCATCATAGAGACACCGTCAGGAAAACGTCATCATAGAGACACCGTCAGGAAAACGGCATCATAGAGACACCGTCAGGAAAACGGCATCATAGAGACACCGTCAGGAAAACGTCATCATAGAGACACCGTCAGGAAAACGTCATCATAGAGACACCGTCAGGAAAACGTCATCATAGAGACACCGTCAGGAAAACGTCATCATAGAGACACCGTCAGGAAAACGTCTCCATAGAGACACCGTCAGGAAAACGTCTCCATAGAGACACCGTCAGGAAAACGTCTCCATAGAGACACCGTCAGGAAAACGGCATCATAGAGACACCGTCAGGAAAACGGCATCATAGAGACACCGTCAGGAAAACGGCATCATAGAGACACCGTCAGGAAAACGGCATCATAGAGACACCGTCAGGAAAACATCTCCATAGAGACACCGTCAGGAAAACGTCATCATAGAGACACCGTCAGGAAAACGGCATCATAGAGACACCGTCAGGAAAACGGCATCATAGAGACACCGTCAGGAAAACGGCATCATAGAGACACCGTCAGGAAAACGTCTCCATAGAGACACCGTCAGGAAAACGGCATCATAGAGACACCGTCAGGAAAACGTCTCCATAGAGACACCGTCAGGAAAACGTCTCCATAGAGACACCGTCAGGAAAACGTCTCCATAGAGACACCGTCAGGAAAACGTCTCCATAGAGACACCGTCAGGAAAACGTCTCCATAGAGACACCGTCAGGAAAACGTCATCATAGAGACACCGTCAGGAAAACGTCATCATAGAGACACCGTCAGGAAAACGTCATCATAGAGACACCGTCAGGAAAACGTCTCCATATAGACACCGTCAGGAAAACGTCATCATAGAGACACCGTCAGGAAAACGTCATCATAGAGACACCGTCAGGAAAACGTCATCATAGAGACACCGTCAGGAAAACGTCATCATAGAGACACCGTCAGGAAAACGTCTTCATAGAGACACCGTCAGGAAAACGGCATCATAGAGACACCGTCAGGAAAACATCTCCATAGAGACGCCGTCAGGAAAACATCTCCATAGAGACGCCGTCAGGAAAACATCTCCATAGAGACACCGTCAGGAAAACATCTCCATAGAGACACCGTCAGGAAAACGTCATCATAGAGACACCGTCAGGAAAACGGCATCATAGAGACACCGTCAGGAAAACGGCATCATAGAGACACCGTCAGGAAAACGGCATCATAGAGACACCGTCAGGAAAACGGCATCATAGAGACACCGTCAGGAAAACGTCATCATAGAGACACCGTCAGGAAAACGTCTCCATAGAGACACCGTCAGGAAAACGTCATCATAGAGACACCGTCAGGAAAACGTCATCATAGAGACACCGTCAGGAAAACGTCATCATAGAGACACCGTCAGGAAAACGTCATCATAGAGACACCGTCAGGAAAACGTCTTCATAGAGACACCGTCAGGAAAACGTCATCATAGAGACACCGTCAGGAAAACGTCTTCATAGAGACACCGTCAGGAAAACGGCATCATAGAGACACCGTCAGGAAAACATCTCCATAGAGACGCCGTCAGGAAAACATCTCCATAGAGACGCCGTCAGGAAAACATCTCCATAGAGACACCGTCAGGAAAACATCTCCATAGAGACACCGTCAGGAAAACGTCATCATAGAGACACCGTCAGGAAAACGGCATCATAGAGACACCGTCAGGAAAACGGCATCATAGAGACACCGTCAGGAAAACGGCATCATAGAGACACCGTCAGGAAAACGGCATCATAGAGACACCGTCAGGAAAACGTCATCATAGAGACACCGTCAGGAAAACGGCATCATAGAGACACCGTCAGGAAAACGGCATCATAGAGACACCGTCAGGAAAACGTCATCATAGAGACACCGTCAGGAAAACGTCATCATAGAGACACCGTCAGGAAAACGTCATCATAGAGACACCGTCAGGAAAACGTCTCCATAGAGACACCGTCAGGAAAACGTCTCCATAGAGACACCGTCAGGAAAACGTCTCCATAGAGACACCGTCAGGAAAACGGCATCATAGAGACACCGTCAGGAAAACGGCATCATAGAGACACCGTCAGGAAAACGGCATCATAGAGACACCGTCAGGAAAACGTCTCCATAGAGACACCGTCAGGAAAACGTCATCATAGAGACACCGTCAGGAAAACGGCATCATAGAGACACCGTCAGGAAAACGGCATCATAGAGACACCGTCAGGAAAACGGCATCATAGAGACACCGTCAGGAAAACGTCTCCATAGAGACACCGTCAGGAAAACGGCATCATAGAGACACCGTCAGGAAAACGTCTCCATAGAGACACCGTCTGGAAAACGGCATCATAGAGACACCGTCAGGAAAACGTCTCCATAGAGACGCCGTCAGGAAAACGTCTCCATAGAGACGCCGTCAGGAAAACGTCTCCATAGAGACGCCGTCAGGAAAACGTCTCCATAGAGACGCCGTCAGGAAAACGGCATCATAGAGACACCGTCAGGAAAACGTCTCCATAGAGACACCGTCAGGAAAACGGCATCATAGAGACACCGTCAGGAAAACGTCTCCATAGAGACACCGTCTGGAAAACATCTCCATAGAGACACCGTCAGGAAAACGTCATCATAGAGACACCGTCAGGAAAACATCATCATAGAGACACCGTCAGGAAAACGTCTCCATAGAGACACCGTCAGGAAAACGTCATCATAGAGACACCGTCAGGAAAACGTCATCATAGAGACACCGTCAGGAAAACGTCTCCATAGAGACACCGTCAGGAAAACGTCTCCATAGAGACACCGTCAGGAAAACGTCTCCATAGAGACACCGTCAGGAAAACGTCTCCATAGAGACACCGTCAGGAAAACGTCTCCATAGAGACACCGTCAGGAAAACGTCATCATAGAGACACCGTCAGGAAAACGTCATCATAGAGACACCGTCAGGAAAACGTCATCATAGAGACACCGTCAGGAAAACGTCTCCATAGAGACACCGTCAGGAAAACGTCATCATAGAGACACCGTCAGGAAAACGTCATCATAGAGACACCGTCAGGAAAACGTCATCATAGAGACACCGTCAGGAAAACGTCATCATAGAGACACCGTCAGGAAAACGTCTTCATAGAGACACCGTCAGGAAAACGGCATCATAGAGACACCGTCAGGAAAACATCTCCATAGAGACGCCGTCAGGAAAACATCTCCATAGAGACGCCGTCAGGAAAACATCTCCATAGAGACACCGTCAGGAAAACGTCTCCATAGAGACACCGTCAGGAAAACGTCATCATAGAGACACCGTCAGGAAAACGGCATCATAGAGACACCGTCAGGAAAACGGCATCATAGAGACACCGTCAGGAAAACGGCATCATAGAGACACCGTCAGGAAAACGGCATCATAGAGACACCGTCAGGAAAACGTCATCATAGAGACACCGTCAGGAAAACGGCATCATAGAGACACCGTCAGGAAAACGGCATCATAGAGACACCGTCAGGAAAACGTCATCATAGAGACACCGTCAGGAAAACGTCATCATAGAGACACCGTCAGGAAAACGTCATCATAGAGACACCGTCAGGAAAACGTCTCCATAGAGACACCGTCAGGAAAACGTCTCCATAGAGACACCGTCAGGAAAACGTCTCCATAGAGACACCGTCAGGAAAACGGCATCATAGAGACACCGTCAGGAAAACGGCATCATAGAGACACCGTCAGGAAAACGGCATCATAGAGACACCGTCAGGAAAACATCTCCATAGAGACACCGTCAGGAAAACGTCATCATAGAGACACCGTCAGGAAAACGGCATCATAGAGACACCGTCAGGAAAACGGCATCATAGAGACACCGTCAGGAAAACGGCATCATAGAGACACCGTCAGGAAAACGTCTCCATAGAGACACCGTCAGGAAAACGGCATCATAGAGACACCGTCAGGAAAACGTCTCCATAGAGACACCGTCTGGAAAACGGCATCATAGAGACACCGTCATTAAAACGTCTCCATAGAGACGCCGTCAGGAAAACGTCTCCATAGAGACGCCGTCAGGAAAACGTCTCCATAGAGACGCCGTCAGGAAAACGTCTCCATAGAGACGCCGTCAGGAAAACGGCATCATAGAGACACCGTCAGGAAAACGTCTCCATAGAGACACCGTCAGGAAAACGGCATCATAGAGACACCGTCAGGAAAACGGCATCATAGAGACACCGTCAGGAAAACGGCATCATAGAGACACCGTCAGGAAAACGTCTCCATAGAGACACCGTCAGGAAAACGTCTCCATAGAGACACCGTCAGGAAAACGGCATCATAGAGACACCGTCAGGAAAACGTCTCCATAGAGACGCCGTCAGGAAAACGTCTCCATAGAGACGCCGTCAGGAAAACGTCTCCATAGAGACGCCGTCAGGAAAACGTCTCCATAGAGACGCCGTCAGGAAAACGGCATCATAGAGACACCGTCAGGAAAACGTCTCCATAGAGACACCGTCAGGAAAACGGCATCATAGAGACACCGTCAGGAAAACGGCATCATAGAGACACCGTCAGGAAAACGTCATCATAGAGATACCGTCAGGAAAACGGCATCATAGAGACACCGTCAGGAAAACGGCATCATAGAGACACCGTCAGGAAAACGTCTCCATAGAGACACCGTCAGGAAAACGTCATCATAGAGACACCGTCAGGAAAACGGCATCATAGAGACACCGTCAGGAAAACGTCTCCATAGAGACACCGTCAGGAAAACGGCATCATAGAGACACCGTCAGGAAAACGGCATCATAGAGACACCGTCAGGAAAACGGCATCATAGAGACACCGTCAGGAAAACGGCATCATAGAGACACCGTCAGGAAAACATCTCCATAGAGACACCGTCAGGAAAACATCTCCATAGAGACACCGTCAGGAAAACGGCATCATAGAGACACCGTCAGGAAAACGTCTCCATAGAGACACCGTCAGGAAAACGTCTCCATAGAGACACCGTCAGGAAAACGTCATCATAGAGACACCGTCAGGAAAACGTCTCCATAGAGACACCGTCAGGAAAACGTCTCCATAGAGACACCGTCAGGAAAACGTCTCCATAGAGACACCGTCAGGAAAACGGCATCATAGAGACACCGTCAGGAAAACGGCATCATAGAGACACCGTCAGGAAAACGGCATCATAGAGACACCGTCAGGAAAACGGCATCATAGAGACACCGTCAGGAAAACATCTCCATAGAGACACCGTCAGGAAAACGTCATCATAGAGACACCGTCAGGAAAACGTCATCATAGAGACACCGTCAGGAAAACGGCATCATAGAGACACCGTCAGGAAAACGGCATCATAGAGACACCGTCAAGAAAACGGCATCATAGAGACACCGTCAGGAAAACGGCATCATAGAGACACCGTCAGGAAAACGTCTCCATAGAGACACCGTCAGGAAAACGGCATCATAGAGACACCGTCAGGAAAACGGCATCATAGAGACACCGTCAGGAAAACGTCTCCATAGAGACACCGTCAGGAAAACGTCATCATAGAGACACCGTCAGGAAAACGTCATCATAGAGACACCGTCAGGAAAACGTCATCATAGAGACACCGTCAGGAAAACGTCATCATAGAGACACCGTCAGGAAAACGTCATCATAGAGACACCGTCAGGAAAACGTCATCATAGAGACACCGTCAGGAAAACGTCTCCATAGAGACACCGTCAGGAAAACGGCATCATAGAGACACCGTCAGGAAAACGTCTCCATAGAGACACCGTCAGGAAAACGTCTCTATAGAGACACCGTCAGGAAAACGGCATCATAGAGACACCGTCAGGAAAACGTCTCCATAGAGACACCGTCAGGAAAACGTCTCCATAGAGACACCGTCAGGAAAACGGCATCATAGAGACACCGTCAGGAAAACGGCATCATAGAGACACCGTCAGGAAAACGTCTCCATAGAGACACCGTCAGGAAAACGTCATCATAGAGACACCGTCAGGAAAACGTCATCATAGAGACACCGTCAGGAAAACGTCATCATAGAGACACCGTCAGGAAAACGTCATCATAGAGACACCGTCAGGAAAACGTCATCATAGAGACACCGTCAGGAAAACGTCATCATAGAGACACCGTCAGGAAAACGTCTCCATAGAGACACCGTCAGGAAAACGGCATCATAGAGACACCGTCAGGAAAACATCTCCATAGAGACACCGTCAGGAAAACGTCATCATAGAGACACCGTCAGGAAAACATCATCATAGAGACACCGTCAGGAAAACGTCTCCATAGAGACACCGTCAGGAAAACGTCATCATAGAGACACCGTCAGGAAAACGTCATCATAGAGACACCGTCAGGAAAACGTCTCCATAGAGACACCGTCAGGAAAACGTCTCCATAGAGACACCGTCAGGAAAACGTCTCCATAGAGACACCGTCAGGAAAACCTCTCCATAGAGACACCGTCAGGAAAACGTCTCCATAGAGACACCGTCAGGAAAACGTCTCCATAGAGACACCGTCAGGAAAACGTCTCCATAGAGACACCGTCAGGAAAACGTCATCATAGAGACACCGTCAGGAAAACGTCATCATAGAGACACCGTCAGGAAAACGTCATCATAGAGACACCGTCAGGAAAACGTCTCCATAGAGACACCGTCAGGAAAACGTCATCATAGAGACACCGTCAGGAAAACGTCATCATAGAGACACCGTCAGGAAAACGTCATCATAGAGACACCGTCAGGAAAACGTCATCATAGAGACACCGTCAGGAAAACGTCTTCATAGAGACACCGTCAGGAAAACGGCATCATAGAGACACCGTCAGGAAAACATCTCCATAGAGACACCGTCAGGAAAACATCTCCATAGAGACGCCGTCAGGAAAACATCTCCATAGAGACACCGTCAGGAAAACATCTCCATAGAGACACCGTCAGGAAAACGTCATCATAGAGACACCGTCAGGAAAACGGCATCATAGAGACACCGTCAGGAAAACGGCATCATAGAGACACCGTCAGGAAAACGGCATCATAGAGACACCGTCAGGAAAACGGCATCATAGAGACACCGTCAGGAAAACGTCATCATAGAGACACCGTCAGGAAAACGGCATCATAGAGACACCGTCAGGAAAACGGCATCATAGAGACACCGTCAGGAAAACGTCATCATAGAGACACCGTCAGGAAAACGTCATCATAGAGACACCGTCAGGAAAACGTCATCATAGAGACACCGTCAGGAAAACGTCTCCATAGAGACACCGTCAGGAAAACGTCTCCATAGAGACACCGTCAGGAAAACGTCTCCATAGAGACACCGTCAGGAAAACGGCATCATAGAGACACCGTCAGGAAAACGGCATCATAGAGACACCGTCAGGAAAACGGCATCATAGAGACACCGTCAGGAAAACATCTCCATAGAGACACCGTCAGGAAAACGTCATCATAGAGACACCGTCAGGAAAACGTCTCCATAGAGACACCGTCAGGAAAACGGCATCATAGAGACACCGTCAGGAAAACATCTCCATAGAGACACCGTCAGGAAAACGTCATCATAGAGACACCGTCAGGAAAACATCATCATAGAGACACCGTCAGGAAAACGTCTCCATAGAGACACCGTCAGGAAAACGTCATCATAGAGACACCGTCAGGAAAACGTCATCATAGAGACACCGTCAGGAAAACGTCTCCATAGAGACACCGTCAGGAAAACGTCTCCATAGAGACACCGTCAGGAAAACGTCTCCATAGAGACACCGTCAGGAAAACCTCTCCATAGAGACACCGTCAGGAAAACGTCTCCATAGAGACACCGTCAGGAAAACGTCTCCATAGAGACACCGTCAGGAAAACGTCTCCATAGAGACACCGTCAGGAAAACGTCATCATAGAGACACCGTCAGGAAAACGTCATCATAGAGACACCGTCAGGAAAACGTCATCATAGAGACACCGTCAGGAAAACGTCTCCATAGAGACACCGTCAGGAAAACGTCATCATAGAGACACCGTCAGGAAAACGTCATCATAGAGACACCGTCAGGAAAACGTCATCATAGAGACACCGTCAGGAAAACGTCATCATAGAGACACCGTCAGGAAAACGTCTTCATAGAGACACCGTCAGGAAAACGGCATCATAGAGACACCGTCAGGAAAACATCTCCATAGAGACACCGTCAGGAAAACATCTCCATAGAGACGCCGTCAGGAAAACATCTCCATAGAGACACCGTCAGGAAAACATCTCCATAGAGACACCGTCAGGAAAACGTCATCATAGAGACACCGTCAGGAAAACGGCATCATAGAGACACCGTCAGGAAAACGGCATCATAGAGACACCGTCAGGAAAACGGCATCATAGAGACACCGTCAGGAAAACGGCATCATAGAGACACCGTCAGGAAAACGTCATCATAGAGACACCGTCAGGAAAACGGCATCATAGAGACACCGTCAGGAAAACGGCATCATAGAGACACCGTCAGGAAAACGTCATCATAGAGACACCGTCAGGAAAACGTCATCATAGAGACACCGTCAGGAAAACGTCATCATAGAGACACCGTCAGGAAAACGTCTCCATAGAGACACCGTCAGGAAAACGTCTCCATAGAGACACCGTCAGGAAAACGTCTCCATAGAGACACCGTCAGGAAAACGGCATCATAGAGACACCGTCAGGAAAACGGCATCATAGAGACACCGTCAGGAAAACGGCATCATAGAGACACCGTCAGGAAAACATCTCCATAGAGACACCGTCAGGAAAACGTCATCATAGAGACACCGTCAGGAAAACGGCATCATAGAGACACCGTCAGGAAAACGGCATCATAGAGACACCGTCAGGAAAACGGCATCATAGAGACACCGTCAGGAAAACGTCTCCATAGAGACACCGTCAGGAAAACGGCATCATAGAGACACCGTCAGGAAAACGTCTCCATAGAGACACCGTCTGGAAAACGGCATCATAGAGACACCGTCAGGAAAACGTCTCCATAGAGACACCGTCAGGAAAACGTCTCCATAGAGACACCGTCAGGAAAACGTCATCATAGAGACACCGTCAGGAAAACGTCATCATAGAGACACCGTCAGGAAAACGGCATCATAGAGACACCGTCAGGAAAACGTCATCATAGAGACACCGTCAGGAAAACGTCTCCATAGAGACACCGTCAGGAAAACGGCATCATAGAGACACCGTCAGGAAAACGTCTCCATAGAGACACCGTCAGGAAAACGTCTCTATAGAGACACCGTCAGGAAAACGGCATCATAGAGACACCGTCAGGAAAACATCTCCATAGAGACACCGTCAGGAAAACGTCATCATAGAGACACCGTCAGGAAAACGTCATCATAGAGACACCGTCAGGAAAACGTCTCCATAGAGACACCGTCAGGAAAACGTCATCATAGAGACACCGTCAGGAAAACGTCATCATAGAGACACCGTCAGGAAAACGTCATCATAGAGACACCGTCAGGAAAACGTCTCCATAGAGACACCGTCAGGAAAACGGCATCATAGAGACACCGTCAGGAAAACGTCATCATAGAGACACCGTCAGGAAAACGTCATCATAGAGACACCGTCAGGAAAACGTCATCATAGAGACACCGTCAGGAAAACGTCTTCATAGAGACACCGTCAGGAAAACGGCATCATAGAGACACCGTCAGGAAAACATCTCCATAGAGACGCCGTCAGGAAAACATCTCCATAGAGACGCCGTCTGGAAAACGGCATCATAGAGACACCGTCAGGAAAACGTCTCCATAGAGACACCGTCAGGAAAACGTCTCCATAGAGACACCGTCAGGAAAACGTCATCATAGAGACACCGTCAGGAAAACGTCATCATAGAGACACCGTCAGGAAAACGGCATCATAGAGACACCGTCAGGAAAACGTCATCATAGAGACACCGTCAGGAAAACGTCTCCATAGAGACACCGTCAGGAAAACGGCATCATAGAGACACCGTCAGGAAAACGTCTCCATAGAGACACCGTCAGGAAAACGTCATCATAGAGACACCGTCAGGAAAACGTCATCATAGAGACACCGTCAGGAAAACGTCATCATAGAGACACCGTCAGGAAAACGTCATCATAGAGACACCGTCAGGAAAACGTCTCCATAGAGACACCGTCAGGAAAACGGCATCATAGAGACACCGTCAGGAAAACGTCTCCATAGAGACACCGTCAGGAAAACGGCATCATAGAGACACCGTCAGGAAAACGTCTCCATAGAGACACCGTCAGGAAAACGTCATCATAGAGACACCGTCAGGAAAACGTCATCATAGAGACACCGTCAGGAAAACGTCTCCATAGAGACACCGTCAGGAAAACGGCATCATAGAGACACCGTCAGGAAAACGTCATCATAGAGACACCGTCAGGAAAACGTCATCATAGAGACACCGTCAGGAAAACGTCTTCATAGAGACACCGTCAGGAAAACGGCATCATAGAGACACCGTCAGGAAAACATCTCCATAGAGACGCCGTCAGGAAAACATCTCCATAGAGACGCCGTCAGGAAAACGTCATCATAGAGACACCGTCAGGAAAACGTCATCATAGAGACACCGTCAGGAAAACGGCATCATAGAGACACCGTCAGGAAAACGGCATCATAGAGACACCGTCAGGAAAACGGCATCATAGAGACACCGTCAGGAAAACGTCATCATAGAGACACCGTCAGGAAAACGGCATCATAGAGACACCGTCAGGAAAACGGCATCATAGAGACACCGTCAGGAAAACGTCATCATAGAGACACCGTCAGGAAAACGGCATCATAGAGACACCGTCAGGAAAACGTCATCATAGAGACACCGTCAGGAAAACGTCATCATAGAGACACCGTCAGGAAAACGGCATCATAGAGACACCGTCAGGAAAACGGCATCATAGAGACACCGTCAGGAAAACGGCATCATAGAGACACCGTCAGGAAAACGGCATCATAGAGACACCGTCAGGAAAACGGCATCATAGAGACACCGTCAGGAAAACGTCATCATAGAGACACCGTCAGGAAAACGTCATCATAGAGACACCGTCAGGAAAACGTCTCCATAGAGACACCGTCAGGAAAACGTCATCATAGAGACACCGTCAGGAAAACGTCATCATAGAGACACCGTCAGGAAAACGTCATCATAGAGACACCGTCAGGAAAACGTCATCATAGAGACACCGTCAGGAAAACGTCTTCATAGAGACACCGTCAGGAAAACGGCATCATAGAGACACCGTCAGGAAAACATCTCCATAGAGACACCGTCAGGAAAACATCTCCATAGAGACGCCGTCAGGAAAACATCTCCATAGAGACGCCGTCAGGAAAACATCTCCATAGAGACGCCGTCAGGAAAACGTCATCATAGAGACACCGTCAGGAAAACGGCATCATAGAGACACCGTCAGGAAAACGGCATCATAGAGACACCGTCAGGAAAACGGCATCATAGAGACACCGTCAGGAAAACGGCATCATAGAGACACCGTCAGGAAAACGTCATCATAGAGACACCGTCAGGAAAACGTCATCATAGAGACACCGTCAGGAAAACGGCATCATAGAGACACCGTCAGGAAAACGGCATCATAGAGACACCGTCAGGAAAACGTCATCATAGAGACACCGTCAGGAAAACGTCATCATAGAGACACCGTCAGGAAAACGTCATCATAGAGACACCGTCAGGAAAACGTCTCCATAGAGACACCGTCAGGAAAACGTCTCCATAGAGACACCGTCAGGAAAACGTCTCCATAGAGACACCGTCAGGAAAACGGCATCATAGAGACACCGTCAGGAAAACGGCATCATAGAGACACCGTCAGGAAAACGGCATCATAGAGACACCGTCAGGAAAACGGCATCATAGAGACACCGTCAGGAAAACATCTCCATAGAGACACCGTCAGGAAAACGTTATCATAGAGACACCGTCAGGAAAACGTCTCCATAGAGACACCGTCAGGAAAACGGCATCATAGAGACACCGTCAGGAAAACATCTCCATAGAGACACCGTCAGGAAAACGTCATCATAGAGACACCGTCAGGAAAACATCATCATAGAGACACCGTCAGGAAAACGTCTCCATAGAGACACCGTCAGGAAAACGTCATCATAGAGACACCGTCAGGAAAACGTCATCATAGAGACACCGTCAGGAAAACGTCTCCATAGAGACACCGTCAGGAAAACGTCTCCATAGAGACACCGTCAGGAAAACGTCTCCATAGAGACACCGTCAGGAAAACCTCTCCATAGAGACACCGTCAGGAAAACGTCTCCATAGAGACACCGTCAGGAAAACGTCTCCATAGAGACACCGTCAGGAAAACGTCTCCATAGAGACACCGTCAGGAAAACGTCATCATAGAGACACCGTCAGGAAAACGTCATCATAGAGACACCGTCAGGAAAACGTCATCATAGAGACACCGTCAGGAAAACGTCTCCATAGAGACACCGTCAGGAAAACGTCATCATAGAGACACCGTCAGGAAAACGTCATCATAGAGACACCGTCAGGAAAACGTCATCATAGAGACACCGTCAGGAAAACGTCATCATAGAGACACCGTCAGGAAAACGTCTTCATAGAGACACCGTCAGGAAAACGGCATCATAGAGACACCGTCAGGAAAACATCTCCATAGAGACACCGTCAGGAAAACATCTCCATAGAGACGCCGTCAGGAAAACATCTCCATAGAGACACCGTCAGGAAAACATCTCCATAGAGACACCGTCAGGAAAACGTCATCATAGAGACACCGTCAGGAAAACGGCATCATAGAGACACCGTCAGGAAAACGGCATCATAGAGACACCGTCAGGAAAACGGCATCATAGAGACACCGTCAGGAAAACGGCATCATAGAGACACCGTCAGGAAAACGTCATCATAGAGACACCGTCAGGAAAACGGCATCATAGAGACACCGTCAGGAAAACGGCATCATAGAGACACCGTCAGGAAAACGTCATCATAGAGACACCGTCAGGAAAACATCATCATAGAGACACCGTCAGGAAAACGTCATCATAGAGACACCGTCAGGAAAACGTCTCCATAGAGACACCGTCAGGAAAACGTCTCCATAGAGACACCGTCAGGAAAACGTCTCCATAGAGACACCGTCAGGAAAACGGCATCATAGAGACACCGTCAGGAAAACGGCATCATAGAGACACCGTCAGGAAAACGGCATCATAGAGACACCGTCAGGAAAACATCTCCATAGAGACACCGTCAGGAAAACGTCATCATAGAGACACCGTCAGGAAAACGGCATCATAGAGACACCGTCAGGAAAACGGCATCATAGAGACACCGTCAGGAAAACGTCTCCATAGAGACACCGTCAGGAAAACGTCTCCATAGAGACACCGTCAGGAAAACGGCATCATAGAGACACCGTCAGGAAAACGTCTCCATAGAGACACCGTCTGGAAAACGGCATCATAGAGACACCGTCAGGAAAACGTCTCCATAGAGACACCGTCAGGAAAACGTCTCCATAGAGACACCGTCAGGAAAACGTCATCATAGAGACACCGTCAGGAAAACGTCATCATAGAGACACCGTCAGGAAAACGGCATCATAGAGACACCGTCAGGAAAACGTCATCATAGAGACACCGTCAGGAAAACGTCTCCATAGAGACACCGTCAGGAAAACGGCATCATAGAGACACCGTCAGGAAAACGTCTCCATAGAGACACCGTCAGGAAAACGTCTCTATAGAGACACCGTCAGGAAAACGGCATCATAGAGACACCGTCAGGAAAACATCTCCATAGAGACACCGTCAGGAAAACGTCATCATAGAGACACCGTCAGGAAAACATCATCATAGAGACACCGTCAGGAAAACGTCTCCATAGAGACACCGTCAGGAAAACGTCATCATAGAGACACCGTCAGGAAAACGTCATCATAGAGACACCGTCAGGAAAACGTCATCATAGAGACACCGTCAGGAAAACGTCTCCATAGAGACACCGTCAGGAAAACGTCTCCATAGAGACACCGTCAGGAAAACGTCTCCATAGAGACACCGTCAGGAAAACGTCTCCATAGAGACACCGTCAGGAAAACGTCATCATAGAGACACCGTCAGGAAAACGTCATCATAGAGACACCGTCAGGAAAACGTCATCATAGAGACACCGTCAGGAAAACGTCTCCATAGAGACACCGTCAGGAAAACGGCATCATAGAGACACCGTCAGGAAAACGTCATCATAGAGACACCGTCAGGAAAACGTCATCATAGAGACACCGTCAGGAAAACGTCATCATAGAGACACCGTCAGGAAAACGTCTTCATAGAGACACCGTCAGGAAAACGGCATCATAGAGACACCGTCAGGAAAACATCTCCATAGAGACGCCGTCAGGAAAACATCTCCATAGAGACGCCGTCTGGAAAACGGCATCATAGAGACACCGTCAGGAAAACGTCTCCATAGAGACACCGTCAGGAAAACGTCTCCATAGAGACACCGTCAGGAAAACGTCATCATAGAGACACCGTCAGGAAAACGTCATCATAGAGACACCGTCAGGAAAAAGGCATCATAGAGACACCGTCAGGAAAACGTCATCATAGAGACACCGTCAGGAAAACGTCTCCATAGAGACACCGTCAGGAAAACGGCATCATAGAGACACCGTCAGGAAAACGTCTCCATAGAGACACCGTCAGGAAAACGTCATCATAGAGACACCGTCAGGAAAACGTCATCATAGAGACACCGTCAGGAAAACGTCATCATAGAGACACCGTCAGGAAAACGTCATCATAGAGACACCGTCAGGAAAACGGCATCATAGAGACACCGTCAGGAAAACGTCATCATAGAGACACCGTCAGGAAAACGGCATCATAGAGACACCGTCAGGAAAACGGCATCATAGAGACACCGTCAGGAAAACGTCTCCATAGAGACACCGTCAGGAAAACGTCATCATAGAGACACCGTCAGGAAAACGTCATCATAGAGACACCGTCAGGAAAACGTCTCCATAGAGACACCGTCAGGAAAACGGCATCATAGAGACACCGTCAGGAAAACGTCATCATAGAGACACCGTCAGGAAAACGTCATCATAGAGACACCGTCAGGAAAACGTCTTCATAGAGACACCGTCAGGAAAACGGCATCATAGAGACACCGTCAGGAAAACATCTCCATAGAGACGCCGTCAGGAAAACATCTCCATAGAGACGCCGTCAGGAAAACATCTCCATAGAGACACCGTCAGGAAAACGTCATCATAGAGACACCGTCAGGAAAACGTCATCATAGAGACACCGTCAGGAAAACGGCATCATAGAGACACCGTCAGGAAAACGGCATCATAGAGACACCGTCAGGAAAACGGCATCATAGAGACACCGTCAGGAAAACGTCATCATAGAGACACCGTCAGGAAAACGGCATCATAGAGACACCGTCAGGAAAACGGCATCATAGAGACACCGTCAGGAAAACGTCATCATAGAGACACCGTCAGGAAAACGGCATCATAGAGACACCGTCAGGAAAACGTCATCATAGAGACACCGTCAGGAAAACGTCATCATAGAGACACCGTCAGGAAAACGGCATCATAGAGACACCGTCAGGAAAACGGCATCATAGAGACACCGTCAGGAAAACGGCATCATAGAGACACCGTCAGGAAAACGGCATCATAGAGACACCGTCAGGAAAACGGCATCATAGAGACACCGTCAGGAAAACGTCTCCATAGAGACACCGTCAGGAAAACGGCATCATTGAGATAGAAAAATCTAAAATCTTCGTTATAAGTTAGGGTGAGGCTGTTAGGGTGAGGCTGTTAGGGTGAGGCTGTTAGGGTGAGGCTGTTAGGGTGAGGCTGTTAGGGTGAGGCTGTTAGGGTGAGGCTGTTAGGGTGAGGCTGTTAGGGTGAGGCTGTTAGGGTGAGGCTGTAATGACATGACGTAACCTTGTGTTTGAGTTCCTACTTCATTCCACCGTGGATCAGGTTAATAGTCAACCTGTTGTATTTAGGATTGTTAGTGAGCACCTGACTCCCCGTCACATCCTGTACCTGTGTGTGTGTGTGTGTGTGTGTGTGTGTGTGTGTGTGTGTGTGTGTGTGTGTGTGTGTGTGTGTGTGTGTGTGTGTGTGTGTTCTGTCACTGTGCACACATAATCCACTCACGAGAGAGTCATAAAGTCAAGTGACACATGCACTCACATTTATATAATTTTTTCAAAAAAGTATGTTTTACCTTGGAACCGGCGATCAGAATAGAGAAGCATGGTAACGTGCACAGAATCACATAGGCCAATGTTGTTGGTCTCCTGAAAAACAGCATGTTAGTCAATGACATACTACATGTGCATGTGTCAGCATATGGTCTCACAAGGGCTCTGAGGATCTCATCTCGGTACCTAATGGCAGTCAAGCTACCTCTGGCGAGCACATGGAGGGCTGTACGGCCCCACAAAGAAATGCCACCCCACACCCTGACTGACCCACCGCCAAACCGGTCATGCTGGAGGATGTTGCAGGCAGCAGAACGTTCTCCACGGCTTCTCCAGACTCTGTCAATTCTGTCACATGTGCTCATGTGCTCAGTGTGAACCTGCTTTCATCTGTGAAGAGCACAGGGCGCCAGTGGCGAATTTGCCAATCTTGGTGTTCTCTGGCAAATGCCAAACGTCCTGCACGGTGTTGGGCTGTAAGCACAACCCCCACCTGTGGACGTCGGGCCCTCATATTACCCTCATGGAGTCTGTTTCTGACCGTTTGAGCAGACACATGCACATTTGTGGCCTGCTGGAGGTCATTTTGCAGGGCTCTGGCAGTGCTCCTCCTGCTCAAAGGCGGAGGTAGCGGTCCTGCTGCTGGGTTGTTGCCCTTCTACGGCCTCCTCCACGTCTCCTGATGTACTGGCCTGTCTCCTGGTAGCACCTCCATGCTCTGGATACTACGCTGACAGACACAGCAAACCTTCTTGCCACAGCTCGCATTGATGTGCCATCCTGGATGAACTGCACTACCTGAGCCACTTGTGTGGGTTGTAGACTCCGTCTCATGCTACCACTAGAGTGAGAGCACCGCCAGCATTCAAAAGTGACCAAAACATCAGCCAGGAAGCATAGGAACTGAGAAGTGGTCTGTGGTCACCACCTGCAGAATCACTCCTTTATTGGGGGTGTCTTGCTAATTGCCTATAATTTCCACCTTTTGTCTATTCCATTTGCACAACAGCATGTGAAATGTATTGTCAATCAGTGTTGCTTCCTAAGTGGACAGTTTGATTTCACAGAAGTGTGATTGACTTGGAGTTACATTGTGTTGTTTAAGTGTTCCCTTTATTTTTTTGAGCAGTGTATAATGCGTAGTGTATAATATAATGTATAATATGATTGTAATGTATAATATGTATAATGTAATGTATTGTAAGGTATAATGTAATGTAATATAATGTATAATAAAATGTATAATGTAATGTAATGTATAATATAATGTATAATATAATGTAATGTGTAATGTAATGTGTAATGTAATGTGTAATGTATTGTATAATGTATTGTATAATGTAATGTATAATGTAATGTGTAATGTAATGTGTAATGTAATGTGTAATGTATTGTATAATGTATTGTATAATGTATTGTATAATGTAATGTATAATGTAATGTATAATGTAATGTATAATGTAATGTATAATATGATTGTAATGTATAATATGTTATGTAGTCTGTATGTATAATGTGTTATGTAATGTATTATATGTTATGTAATGTATAATATGTATAATGTAATGTATTGTAAGGTATAATGTAATGTAATATAATATAATGTAATGTATAATGTAATGTATAATATAATGTATACTATATTATGTAATGTATAATATGTTATGTAGTCTGTATGTATAATGTGTTATGTAATGTATCATATGTTATGTAATGTATAATATGTATAATGTAATGTATTGTAAGGTATAATGTAATGTAATATAATATAATGTAATGTATAATATAATGTATAACGTAATGTAATGTATAATGTAATGTATAATATAATGTATAATATAATGTATAATATAATGTATAATATAATGTAATGTATAATATAATGTACAATATAATGTATAATATGTAATGTATAATGTAATGTATAATATGATATGTATAATGTAATGTATAATATGATATGTATAATATACAATATAATGTATAATATGTAATGTATAATGTAATATGTAATATGATATGTATAATGTAATGTATAATATGATATGTTTAATGTATAATATCATATGCATAATGTAATGTATAATATGATATGTATAATGTAATGTATAATATGATATGTATAATATACAATATAATGTATAATATGTAATGTATAATGTAATATGTAATATGATATGTATAATATAATGTATAATATGATATGTATAATGTATAATGTAATGTATAATATGATATGTATAATATAATGTATAATGTATAATATAATGTATAATATAATGTATAATGTATAATATGATATGTATAATATGATATGTATAATGTAATGTATATTATGATTCTCCCCACTGTATAATATGATGTACAGTGGGGAGAACAAGTATTTGATACACTGCCGATTTTGCAGGTTTTCCTACTTACAAAGCATGATGTAGAGGTCTGTAATTGTTATCATAGGTACACTTCAACTGTGAGAGACGGAATCAGAAACAAAAATCCAGTGTGTGCAAACCTGGTCAAGAACTACAGGAAACGGATGATCTCTGTAATTGCAAACAAAGGTTTCTGTACCAAATATTAAGTTCTGCTTTTCTGATGTATCAAATACTTATGTCATGCAATAAAATGCAAATTAATTACTTAAAAATCATACAATGGGATTTTCTGGATTTTTGTTTTAGATTCTGTCTCTCACAGTTGAAGTGTACCTATGATAAAAAATGTATGTATAATGTAATGCGTAATGTAATATATCATAAAAAGTGTGACGTATAATGTCATATGTCATGTGCAGTATAACAATGTCATGTATAGTGTGATATGTAATGTATAATATAATGTTTAATATAATGTCATGTATAGTGTGATATGTAATGTATAATATAATGTTTAATGTAATAATGTAATGTAATATATTTGTATTTGTATAATGTAATATATAATGTATAATGCAAAGTGTGATTATACTGTAATATGTGTAATATAATTTACAAGGATGCATTACTCATTACATATTATACATTACACATTTTATTTAAGCAGTACGGCACGATGAGGTGTGGTATATGGCCAATATACCACGGATAAGACCGAAGCAATGCGGAGTGCCTGGACACAGCCCTTAGCCGTGGTATATTGGCTATATATCACAAACCCCCGAGGTGCCTGGACACAGCCCTTAGCCGTGGTATATTGGCTATATATCACAAACCCCCGAGGTGCCTGGATACAGCCCTTAGCCGTGGTATATTGGCTATATATCACAAACCCCCGAGGTGCCTGGACACAGCCCTTAGCCGTGGTATATTGGCTATATATCACAAACCCCCGAGGTGCCTGGATACAGCCCTTAGCCGTGGTATATTGGCTATATATCACAAACCCCCGAGGTGCCTGGACACAGCCCTTAGCCGTGGTATATTGGCTATATATCACAAACCCCCGAGGTGCCTGGACACAGCCCTTAGCCGTGGTATATTGGCTATATATCACAAACCCCCGAGGTGCCTGGACACAGCCCTTAGCCGTGGTATATTGGCTATATATCACAAACCCCCGAGGTGCCTGGACACAGCCCTTAGCCGTGGTATATTGGCTATATATCACAAACCCCCGAGGTGCCTGGATACAGCCCTTAGCCGTGGTATATTGGCTATATATCACAAACACCCGAGGTGCCTGGACACAGCCCTTAGCCGTGGTATATTGGCCATATATCACAAACCCCCGAGGTGCCTGGATACAGCCCTTAGCCGTGGTATATTGGCTATATATCACAAACCCCCGAGGTGCCTGGACACAGCCCTTAGCCGTGGTATATTGGCTATATATCACAAACCCCCGAGGTGCCTGGACACAGCCCTTAGCCGTGGTATATTGGCCATATATCACAAACCCCCGAGGTGCCTGGATACAGCCCTTAGCCGTGGTATATTGGCTATATATCACAAACCCCCGAGGTGCCTGGACACAGCCCTTAGCCGTGGTATATTGGCCATATATCACAAACCCCCAAGGTGCCTTACTGCTATTGCTATATACTGCTATGTAAGCTACTGCTATATATAAGCTGGCTACCAACGTAATTAGACCAGTAAAAATAAGTGTTCTCATATCAGTGGTATTCGGTCTGATATACCACGGCTGTCAGCCAATCAGCATTCAGGGCTCGAAACATCTAGTTTATATTATGTAACATATCATGTATATCACGCAAAGTGTAATGTATACTATATAATGTATATGATGTCTCATGTAAAATGTAATGTATACTATATAATGTATGTGATGTATAATGTAAAATGTAATGTATACTATATAATGTATGTGATGTATAATGTAAAATGTAATGTATACTATATAATGTATGTGATGTCTCATGTAAAATGTAATGTATTCTATATAATGTATGTGATGTATAATGTAAAATGTAATGTATAATGCAATGTTCTAATTTATAATGTATGTGATGTCTAATGTATAATTACATTACGTTATAAATTGCAGGCCAAAAAATGCTTCAGAGTTCAAGTAACAGACACATCTCAACATCAACTGTTCAGAGGAGACTGCGTGAATCAGGCCTTCATGGTCGAATTGCTGCAAAGAAACCAAGTGAACTGGTGATTTCCGCATGTGTGGTTCACACAGTGAAGCATGGAAGAGGAGGTGTAATGGTGCTTTGCTGGTGACACTGTCTGTGATTTATTTAGAATTCAAGGCACACTTAACCAGCATGGCTACCACAGCATTCTGCAGCGATACGCCCTCCCATCTGGTTTACGCTTAGTGGGACAATCATTTGTTTTTCAACAGGAGAATGACTCAAAACACACTTCCAGGCTGTGTAAGGGCTATTTTACCGAGACGGAAAGTGATGGAGTGCTGCATCAGATGACCTGGCCTCCACAATCACCCAACCTCAACCCAATTGAGATGGTTTGGGATGAGTTGGACCGCAGAGTGAAGGAAAAGCAGCCAACACGTGCTCAGCATATGGGAACTCCATCAAGACTGTTGGAAAAGCATTCCTCATGAAGCTGGCTGAGAGAATGCCAAGAGTGTACAAATCTGTCATCAACACCAAGCCATAAGACTCCTGAACGTCTCATCAATTGGCTGCCCAGACTATTTGCATTGCCCCCCCCCCCCCCCACCCCCTCTTTTACACCGCTGCCACTCTCTGTTGTCATCAACTAAGCATAGTCACTTTAATAACTCTACCAACATGTACATATTACCTCAACTAACCGGTACCCCCCAGTATATTGTAAGCATTTCATTGTAACACCTGTTAAATTCGGCGCATGTGACTCATCACATTTTATTTGATTAGGGGCGTCAGTTTGGATGGGGAGCGTCGCTGCACAGCTATTTTCAGGTCTCTCCAGAGATGTTTGATCGGGTTTAAGTCCGGGCTCTGGCTGGGCCACTCAAGGACATCCCCACAGCATGATGCTTTCACCACCATGCTTCACCGTAGGGATGGTGCCAGGTTTCCTCCAGATGTGACGCTTGGCATTCGGGCCAAATAGTTCAATCTTGGTTTCATCAGACCAGAGAATCTTGTTTCTCATGGTCTGAGTCCTTTAGGTGGCTTTAGGCAAACTCCAAGCGGGCTGTCGGGTGCCTTTTACTGAGGAGTGGCTTCCGTCTGGCAACTCTACCATAAAGGCCTGATTCGTGGAGTGCTGCAGAGATGGTTGTCCTTCTGGATGATTCTCCCATCTCCACAGAGGAACTCTGGAGCTCTGTCAGAGTGACCATCAGGTTCTTGGTCACCTCCCTGACCGAGGCCCTTCTCCCCCGATTGCTCAGCTTGGCTGCACGACCAGCTCCAGGAAGAGTCTTGGTGGCTCCAAACTTATTCCATATAAGAATGATGGAGGCCACTGTGTTCGTTGGTACCTTCAATGCTGCAGAAATGTTTTGGTACCCCTCCCCAGAATCTGTGCCACAACACAATCCTGTCTCGGAGCTTTACGGACAATTCCTTCGACCTCATGGCTTGGTTTCTGCTCTGACAACTGTGGGACCTTACATAGACAGCTGTGTGCCTTTCCAAATCATGTCCAATCAACTGCATTTACCACAGGTGGACTCCAATCAAGTTGTAGAAACATCTCAATGACGATCAAGATGCACCTGAGCTCAATTTCGTCTCATAGCAAAGGGCCTGAATACTTATGTAAATAAGGTATGTTTTTAATTTTTAATACATATGCAAAAAATCTCTAAAAACCTTCTTTCGCTTTGTCATTATGGGGTATTGTGTGTAGATTGATGAGAAAAACATATTTAATCCATTTTAGAATAAGGCTGTAACGTAACAAAATGTGGAACAAGGGAAGAGGTCTGAATACTTTCCTAATACACTGTCTAAAGTAATGTACTCACCACTGCGTGATGTCTGTGATGACCGTGCGCTGCTTGAGGACAAGGTACCGGAGTGGAACCCAGACCAGCAGAGATACAGAGGTAACGTAGGCTATGGAAGCTGCTACCACCAACCAATAGGCAGTCAGATCTCCTCTGACATGGAGCATCAGGGAAGCAAACCTCTCCATCACCACGAATATTGGAACACTGAGACAAGCGACCTGTAACACCTCGTACACCACCAGCTTGATCATCCGCCCTGATGGCATGTTGTCTTTAACCCTTGTTCCCCAGGATTTAGATCCAGCCGCTTCCTTTATCAACCTCTCACTCAAGACCAGTCTGGTCTGAAAGCCTTTCAATTCTCAGTCTGGTGTGATAGTACTCCTGTTCTGTCTGGAGCAGAAACCAGTGAACCCTCCTGTGGACTCTGCTCACCAACACTGCTTACACATCACTGCACAGCATCACACGACTCGGGAAATCGGATACTTTTATTACTAAGGCAATAAGGTAGTCACGCTCAACTTTTTATGGGGTCGCAAAAAGAAGCACTCCCATACTGTACTAAGGGGGAAAATATTGTTGAACATTACCAGTGTCAACTAGATTATATATCCCAACCTAGAACATTACCCATGTCAACTACATTACCTATCAACCTAGAACATTACCCATGTCAACTACATTACCTATCAACCTAGAACATTACCCATGTCAACTACATTACCTATCAACCTAGAACATTACCCATGTCAACTACATTACCTATCAACCTAGAACATTACCCATGTCAACTACATTACCTATCAACCTAGAACATTACCCATGTCAACTACATTACCTATCAACCTAGAACATAATCAGTGTAAAAATAAATGCCAGTCATACAGAAATGATATAGTAAACCACAATATTCTGGACATTTGGCTTTTAGTTTTATTGTGAATACCAATGAATAAGCATGGTTAAAAGAGTAAATATTAACAGCTGGGTACATTTAACAGAACCTTTACAACTATCATGTTTGAAAGGTTAACCCATAGAGATCCTATTAAATGACAGTTAAACCAGGCATGACGTTTCACAGTTGATGCTACACTATACTGTCAGTTGATCCAATGGGATTTATATCCTCTTAAGGTCTGTTACATGCTCTGAGTATCAGGGATGTATAGACCAGAGCTAGGGGAGAGTAGAGGATGCAGTGACAGTATGGACCAGAGCTACGGGGTAGTAAAGAATGTAGTGACAGCATGGACCAGAGCTAGGGGGCAGTAGAGAACATAGTGACAGTATAGACCAGAGCTAGGGGACAGTAGAGAACGTAGTGACAGTATGGACCAGAGCTAGGGGGCAGTAGAGAACGTAGTGACAGTATAGACCAGAGCTAGGGGGCAGTAGAGAACGTAGTGACAGTATAGACCAGAGCTAGGGGGCAGTAGAGAACGTAGTGACTGTATAGACCAGAGCTAGGGGACAGTAGAGAACGTAGTGACTGTATAGACCAGAGCTAGGGGGCAGTAGAGAACATAGTGACTGTATAGACCAGAGCTAGGGGGCAGTAGATAACATAGTGACTGTATAGACCAGAGCTAGGGGGCAGTAGAGAACGTAGTGACTGTATAGACCAGAGCTAGGGGGCAGTAGAGAACGTAGTGACTGTATAGACCAGAGCTAGGGGGCAGTAGAGAACGTAGTGACAGTATGGACCAGAGCTAGGGGGCAGTAGAAGACAACACAGTAAACGACATTCCCCAGACTTGAAATGACAGGATTCTTTAGTTATATAAACATAACCTTCATCCACAGACCTATTGCTCGGTTCTACTTCAGATAAATACAGTCAGAGGCCAGTCTATAAGGGGTAGTTAAGGTTAGATACATACATTGAGATGAACAGCAGCTCCTGGATCTAAAGGGTTAAAATGAGAGAATACTTCTTATGAGCTATTTAAATATAGACCTAAAATCAGGAAGGACATCACATTCACTTTCTATCATGACAAATTCTGTAAAGTACTGTGCATGTAAAAATAGCATAACAATAATCAAATATAAATTAAAACACACTATAAAAAAAACCTAGCAATTTAACACTGGCAAGAGAAGCTTAAAAGACAACAGCAGAATTAGTCAGATCCCTGGAGGTGGATCTCAAATGGAAATCTATTCATCGTTCAGTACTTTGGCCCGAGCTTCATAGGGCTGCCTCATAAGACTCTGCACTAGAGTAGTGTACTTCCTGTAGTGTACTTCCTGTCCCCAGGGACTACGCCAGTGTTCACATGTCCGCTTCATAGGGCTGCCTCATACGACTCTGCACTAGAGTAGTGTACTTCCTGTAGTGTACTTCCTGTCCCCAGGGACTACGTCAGTGTTCACATGTCCAGGAGAGCAGGGGCAATTGCTGCTTGTTGTTTTGTTCAGGAAACACACACACACACACACACACACACACACACACACACACACACACACACACACACACACACACACACACACACACACACACACACACACACACACACACACACACACACACCCCATCAGACCTGGACAGACAAACACTCAGGACACTATATATGCTATATAATATTACTAGTACAGTACGTATACTATATCATTCAATAGTACATTATATATACACACTTCATCATATTACTAGTACAGTACGTATCACCAGTACAGTACACACACTACACATACAAAAATATGCGGACACCCCTTCAAACTAGTGGATTCAGCTATTTCGGCAACACCCATTGCTGACAAGTGTATAAAAATTGAGCACATCGCCATGCAATCTCCATAGACAAACATTGTCAGTAGAATGGCCTTACTGAAGAGCTCAGTGACTTTCAACGTGACACCGTCATAGGATGCCACATTTCCAACAAGTCAGTTCGTCAAATGTCTGCCCTGCTAGAGCTGCCCCCGGTCAACTGTAAGTGGCGTTATTGTGAAGTGGAAACTTCTAGGAGCAACAACGGCTGCCCGAATGCATAGTGTTAACTGTAAAGTTGGTTGGAGGAGGAATAATGGTCTGGGGCTGTTTTTCATGGTTCAGGCCCCTTAGTTCCAGTGAAGGAAAATCTTAATGCTACAGCATACAGTTACATTCTAGACGATTCTGTGCGTCCAACTTTGTGGCAACAGTTTGGGGAAGTCCTTTTCCTGTTTCAGCATGACAATGCCCCCGTGGATAAAGCAAGGTCCATACAGAAAAGGTTTGTCGAGGACGGTGTGGAAGAACTTGACTGGCCTGCACAGAGCCCTGATCTCAAACCCATCGAACACTTTTGGGATGAATTGGAACCCCGACTGAGAGCCGGGCGTAATCGCCCAACATCAGTGCCCGACCTCATTAATGCTTGTTGCTGGTTGGAAGCAAGTCCCCACAGCAATGTTCCAACATCTAGTGGAAAGCCTTCCCAGAAGAGTGGAGGCTGTTATAGCAGCAATGTTCCAACATCTAGTGGAAAGCCTTCCCAGAAGAGTGGAGGCTGTTATAGGAGCAATGTTCCAACATCTAGTGGAAAGCCTTCCCAGAAGAGTGGAGGCTGTTATAGCAGCAATGTTCCAACATCTAGTGGAAAGCCTTCCCAGAAGAGTGGAGGCTGTTATAGGAGCAATGTTCCAACATCTAGTGGAAAGCCTTCCCAGAAGAGTGGAGGCTGTTATAACAGCAATGTTCCAACATCTAGTGGAAAGCCTTCCCAGAAGAGTGGAGGCTGTTATAGCAGCAATGTTCCATCATCTAGTGGAAAGCCTTCCCAGAAGAGTGGAGGCTGTTATAGCAGCAATGTTCCAACATCTAGTGGAAAGCCTTCCCAGAAGAGTGGAGGCTGTTATAGCAGCAATGTTCCAACATCTAGTGGAAAGCCTTCCCAGAAGAGTGGAGGCTGTTATAGCAGCAATGTTCCAACATCTAGTGGAAAGCCTTCCCAGAAGAGTGGAGGCTGTTATAGCAGCAATGTTCCAACATCTAGTGGAAAGCCTTCCCAGAAGAGTGGAGGCTGTTATAGCAGCAATGTTCCAACATCTAGTGGAAAGCCTTCCCAGAAGAGTGGAGGCTGTTATAGCGGAAAAGGGGGGACCAACTCCATATTAATGCCCATGATGTTGGAATGAGATGTTCGAGAAACAGGTGTCCACATACGTTTGGTCATGTAGTGTGTATGTATGTATATATGCACTATACTGCACTAGTAAAGAATATATGTATTATACTATATCATGACTAGTACAGTATATCACCAGTACTGTATATATGTACTATATCATATGACTAGTATAGTATATAGTACCAGTAGAGTATAAATGTACTATACTATTTTAAATGGCTAGTACAGTATATCACCAGTACTGTATACATGTACTATATCATATGACTAGTACAGTATATCTCACCAGTACAATATACAGTGCATTCGGAAAGTATTTAGACCCCTTCACTTTTTGCACATTTTGCTGTTACAACCTTTTTATAAAACAGATAAAAATAATAATAATTCTTCTCAGCAATCTACACACAATACCCCCTATTGACAAAGCAAAAACGGTCTATTCAGACTCTTTGTTGAAGCACTTTTGGCAGCGATTACGGCCTGGGTATGACTCTACAAGCTTGGCATACATGTATTTGGGGAGTTTCTACCATTCTTCTCTGCAGATCCTCTCAATCTTGGATGGGGAGCGTTGCTGCACAGCCATTTTCAGGTCTCTCCAGAGATGTTCGATTGGGTTCAAGTCCGGGCTCTGGCTGGGCCACTCAAGGACTCCTGCGTTGTCTTGGCTGTGTGCTTAGAGTCGTTGTCCTGTAGGAAGGTGAACCTTCACCCCAGTCTGAGGTCCTGAGCAGGTTTTCATCAAGGATCTCTCTGTACTTTGCTCCATTCATCTTTTCCTCGATCCTGACTAGTCTCCCAGTCCCTGCCGCTGGAAAACATCCCCACAGCATGATGCTGCCACCACCATGCTTCACCGTAGGGATGGTGCCAGGTTTCCTCCAGATGTGACGCTTGGCGTTCAGGCAAAGAGTTCAATCTTGGTTTCATCGGACCAGAAAATCTTCTGGTCTGAAAGTCCTTTTGGCAAATGCCAAGCGGGCTGCCATTTTACTGAGAGGCTTCCGTCTGGCAACTCTACTATAAAGGCCTGATTGGTGGAGTGCTGCAGAGACAGTTGTTTTTCTGGAAGGTTCTCCCATCTCCACAGAGGAACTCTGGAGCTCTGTCATCGGGTGACCATCAGGTTCTTGGTCGCCTCCCAGACCAAGGCCCTTCTCCCCGATTGCTCAGTTTGGCCGGGTGGCCAGCTCTAGGAAGAGTCTTGGTGGTTCCAAACTTCTTCAATTTAAAAATGGAGGCCACTGTGTTCTTGGAAAGCTTCAATGCTGCCGAAATGTTTTGGTACCCTTCCCAGATCTGTGCCTCGACACAATCCTGTCTCAGAGCTTCACGGACAATTCCTTCCACCTCATGGCTTGGTTTTTGCTCTGACATGCACCGTCAACTGTGGGGACCTTATATAGACAGGTGTGGGCCTTTCCAAATCATGTCCAATCAATTTAAATTCACCACAGGTGGACTCCAATCAAGTTGTAGAAACATCAAGGATGATCAACGGAAACAGGAAGCACCCGAGCTCAATTTCGAGTCGCAAAAGGTCTGAATACTTACGTAAATAAGGTATCTTTTTTTACATTTTATATACATTTTCAAAAATCTCTAAAAACCCGTTTTTGCTTTGTCATTATGGGGTATTGTGTGTAGATTGACGAGGGAAAAAAGTAATTTAATCAATTTTAGAATAAGGCTGTAACGTATCAAAATGTGGAAAATGTCAAGGGGTCTGAATACTTTCCGAATGCCCTGTAGTACGGCACCAGTACATTTATACAATGTCTGCATGTTTCACTATTTTCTCATCCCGAAAGTGGCTTCAATTTATTTCTAAAACGATAAGAAAGAAGGAAGTAGCATGACATTTTCAGTTTCCTTTAAAAAAAGAAAAGATAAACAAGTTGCTGCTTCTCTTCATGATGTGGAACATCACTGTCTGTTCATATGCTGGACACTCCACACGGGCTTCATGGTTCTGCACTTTTAGGGTGAGTGACAGAGATTAAATGACAGAGAGAAATGAAATGACAGAGAGAGATGAAATGACAGAGAGAAATGAAATGACAGAGAGAAATGAAATAACAGAGAGAAATGAAATAACAGAGAGAGAGAAATGAAATGACACAGAAAGAGAGAGAGAGATGAAATGGCAGAGAGATGAAATGACAGAGAAAGAGAGAGAGAGAGATGAAATGACAGAGATGAAATGACAGAGAGATGAAATGACTGAGTATGCAGAATGTGTCCAAGTCTACTTGTGTATTTGTAAATGTGTACCTGTGTGTGTAATTTGTAGTGTTTGTGTGGCGTGTGTAGTTTGCAGTGCGGCGTGTGTAGTTTGCAGTGTGGCGTGTGTAGTTTGCAGTGTGGGTGTGTGTAGTTTGCAGTGTGTAGTTTGTAGTATGGGCGTGTGTAGTTTGTAATGGTCCCGTGTGGCTCAGTTGGTAGAGCATGGCGCTTGCAACGCCAGGGTTGTGGGTTCATTCCCCACGGGGGGACCAGGATGAATATGTATGAACTTTCCAATTTGTAAGTCGCTCTGGATAAGAGCGTCTGCTAAATGACTTAAATGTAAATGTAGTGTGCGCGTGGTGTGTAGCATGGCGTAGCGTGGTGTAGTGTGGCGTGTAACATGGCGAAGCGTGGTGTAGTGTGGCGTGTAGCATGGCGTAGCGTGTAGCATGGCGTAGTGTGTAGTGTGGCATGGCGTAGCGTGGCATAGCGTGTAGCATGGCGTAGCTTGTAGCGTGGAGTGTAGCGTGGTGTAGCATGGTGTAGCGTAGCGTAGTGCGTGGCGTAGTGTTTTCTATAGAAGAGCCTTCTCGGGGTAAGGGTGCTGCTGTGTGTCAGGTGGGTGTGGAAGGCTCTGGCCAGGGTTGGGGATGGAGCTGTAGCTGGATGGCTGATTGGCTGGAGGCTGGTAGGACATGCCCTCTGCAGCTGGACTGTAGACTGGAGGCTGGCCCATGTACATATGGACATCACTAGAACACACACACAGCAGGTTAAAGGATCTACAGCAGGTTAAAGGATCTACAGCGGGTTAAAGGATCTACAGCGGGTTAAAGGATCTACAGCAGGTTAAAGGATCTACAGCGGGTTAAAGGATCTACAGCGGGTTAAAGGATCTACAGCAGGTTAAAGGATCTACAGCGGGTTAAAGGATCTACAGCAGGTTAAAGGATCTACAGCGGGTTAAAGGATCTACAGCAGGTTAAAGGATCTACAGCAGGTTAAAGGATCTACAGCAGGTTAAAGGATCTACAGCGGGTTAAAGGATCTACAGCGGGTTAAAGGATCTACAGCGGGTTAAAGGATCTACAGCAGGTTAAAGGATCTACAGCGGGTTAAAGGATCTACAGCAGGTTAAAGGATCTACAGCAGGTTAAAGGATCTACAGCAGGTTAAAGGATCTACAGCAGGTTAAAGGATCTACAGCGGGTTAAAGGATCTACAGCGGGTTAAAGGATCTACAGCGGGTTAAAGGATCTACAGCAGGTTAAAGGATCTACAGCAGGTTAAAGGATCTACAGCAGGTTAAAGGATCTACCGCAGGTTAAAGGATCTACCGCAGGTTAAAGGATCTACAGCAGGTTAAAGGATCTACAGCAGGTTAAAGGATCTACAGCAGGTTAAAGGATCTACAGCAGGTTAAAGGATCTACCGCAGGTTAAAGGATCTACAGCAGGTTAAAGGATCTACCGCAGGTTAAAGGATCTACAGTAGGTAAATTCTACCCAAACGGAGCTGACGGATGTCTGTTAGTGTCGCTCTCTATGTAGTTCTACGTATATTTGTACAATTGAATTTTTGGAACGGCACGCAAACGGACTTCCATCAGCTCCATTTGTGAAGATCCCTTTAGGGTTAGGTGTGTGTGAATGGTTGTTAGGACAGTCACCTGGGTGCTGGCTGGCCAGTCTGTAGCTGCTCCAGAGAAACACTGTATCCCTGCTGTACCCCTCCTGGACCGCTCATCCCATAGGACCCTCCAGACTGACCCGGGTACACCTGGGGGAACGAACACAGAATTCTATACATTTATATCTAGAGATAGAGAGATATATATATTTACAGTTGAAGTCGGAAGTTTACATACACCTTAGCCAAACACAAACTCAGTTTTTCACAATTCCTGACATTTAATCCTAGTAAAAATGCCCCGTCTTAGGTCAGTTAGGATCACCACTTTATTTTAAGAATGTGAAACGTACGAATAATAGTAGAGAGAAGGATTTATTTCAGCTTTTATTTCTTTCATCACATTCCCAGTGGGTCAGACGTTTACATACACTCAATTAGTACTTGGTAGCATTGCCTTTAAATTGTTTAACTTGGGTCAAACGTTTCCGGTAGTCTTCCACAAGTTTCCCACAATAAGTTGGGTGAATTTTGGCCCATTCCTCCTGACAGAGCTGGTGTACCTGAGTCAGGTTTGTAGGCCTCCTTGCTCACACACGCTTTTTCAGTTCTACCCACACATATTCTATAGGATTGAGGTCAGGGCTTTGTGATGGCCATTCCGATACCTTGACTTTGTTGTCCTTAAGCCATTTTGCCTTGGAACTTTGGAAGCATGCTTGGGGTCATTGTCCATTTAGAAGTCCCATTTGCGACCAAACTTTAACTCCCTGACTAATGTATTGGGATGTTGCTTCACTATATCCACAATTCTCCTGCCTCATGATGCCATCCATTTTGTGAAGTGCAGGTGAGGTCTGTACAACGCATCACCGGACTGGGGGCAAACTACCTGCCCTCCAGGACACCTACACCACCCGATGTCACAGGAAGGCCAAAAAGATCAACAAGGACAACAACCACCCGAGCCACTGCCTGTGAACAAAAGCTTCAATATCAAGGCCATCAAACTGTTAAACAGCCATCACTAACATTGAGTGGCTGCTGCCAACATACTGACTAATCTCTAGCCACTTTAATAATGAAAAATTGATGTAATAAATGTATCACTAGCCACTTTAAACAATGCCACTTTATATAATGTTTACATACCGTACTCTATACCCTCCACTGCATCTTGCCTATGCCGTTCGGCCATCGCTCATTCATATATTTTTTTGTACATATTCTTATTCATTCCTTTACACTTGTGTGTATAAGGTAGTTGTTGTGAAATTGTTAGGTTAGATTACTTGTTAGATATTATATTACTGCATGGTCGGAATTAGAAGCACAAGCATTTCGCTACACTCGCATTAACATCTGCTAACCATGTGTGTATGTGACAAATAAAATTTGATTTGATTGTGTGCTTCAAGGTTGGGATGGTGTTCTTCGGTTTGCAAGCCTCCCCCTTTTTCCTCCAAACAAAACGATGGTCATTATGGCCCAAAAGTTCTATTTCTGTTTCATTAGACCAGAAGACATTTCTCCAAAAAGTACGATATTTGTCCCCATTTGTCCTTCAACTGTGTACATACATACACACACACACACACACACACACACACACACACACACACACACACATACACACATACACACATACACACATACACACATACACACATACACACATACACACATACACACATACACACATACACACATACACACATACACACATACACACATACACACATACACACATATATACATACATACATACATACATACATATATATATATATATATATATATATATATACATACACACATATATACACTTAAGTATCAAAAGTAAAAGTAGAAATCATTTCAACTTCCTTATATTAAACAAACCACACAGCACAATTTCCTTGTTTTTAAAATGTATTTATGGATAGCGAGGGGCCAACTCCAACACTTAGACATAATTTACAAACGAAGCATTTGTATTTAGTTATTCCGCCAGAACAAAGGCAGTAGGGATGTTCTCTTGATAAGTGTGTGAATTGGACCATTTTCCTGTCAAAATGTAACAAGTACTTTTGGGTGTCAGGGAAAATGTATGGAGTAGAAAGTACATTATTTTCTTTAGGAACGTAGTGAAGTAAAAGTTGCCAAAAATATAAATAGTCAAGTAAGGTACAGATACCCCAATAAACTACTTAGGTAGTACTTTAAAGTATTTTTCTATAAGTACTTTAAACCACTGTACAGGTGTGCCAAGCTTGTAGCATCATACCCAAGAAGACTCGAGGCTGTAATCGCTGCCAAAGGTGCTTCAACAAAGTACTGAGTAAAGGGGTCTGAATACTTTTGTAAATGTGATATTTTAGTTTTTAAAATGTCTAAAACGTATTTTGCTTTGTCATTATGGGGTATTGTGCGTAGATTGATAAGGGGGGAAAAATGTAATCCATTTTAGAATAAGGCCGTGACGTAGCAAAATGTGGAAAAAGTTAAGGGGTCTGAAAAGTGTCCCAGTCCCTGCCGCTGAAAAACATCCCCACAGCATGATGCTACCACCACCATGCTTCACCGTAGGGATGGTGCCAGGTTTCCTCCAGATGTGATGCTTGGCGTTCAGGCCTAAGAGTTCAATCTTGGTTTCATCAGACCAGAGAATCTTGTTTCTCATGGTCAGAGTCCTTTAGGGGCTTTTTGGCAAACTCCAAGCGGGCTGTCATGTGCCTTTTACTGAGGAGTGGCTTCCGCCTGGCCACTCTACCGTAAAGGCCTGATTGGTGGAGTGATGCAGAGATTGTTGTCCTTCTGGAAGGTTCTCCCATCTCCACAGAGGAACTCTGAAGCTCTGTCAGTGACCACCAGGGGCCCCTCTGCTCCGATTGCTCAGTTTGGCCGGGCGGCCAGCTCTAGGAAGAGTCTTGGTGGTTCCAAACTTCTTCCATTTCAGAATGATGGAGGCCACTGTGTTCTTGGGGACCTTCAATGCTGCCGAAATGTTTTGGTACCCTTCCCCAGATCTGTGCCTCGACAAGGAGAACATGGATGTGGTCCTGTCTCGGAGCTCTACTGACAATTCCTTCCACCTCATGGCTTGGTTTCTGTTCTGACATGCGCTGTCAACTGTGGGACCTTATATAGACAGGTGTGTGCCTTTCCAAATCATGTCCAATCAATTGAATTTGGACTCCAATCAAGTTGTAGAAACATCAAGGATGGCCAATGAAAACAGGATGCACCTGAGCTCAATTTCAAATCTCATAGCAAAGGGTCTGAAGACCTATGTAAATAAGCTGTTTCACATTTTTAATAACTGTGCAAAAATGTCTAAAAACCTGTTTTCATTTTGTCTTTATGGGGTATTGTGTGTAGATTGATGAGGATTTTTTTTATTAATTTTAGAATAAGGATGTAACGTAACAAAATGTGGAACAAGTCAAGGGTTCTGAATACCAAACGTATAGACCAAAAGTTACCTCATTAAAAAGTTGAAGACGGTGGTCATGTTAAATAGCTGTATTTCATCCTTACTACTATCACAAACTGGTGGTGGTCGTTTGCTAAGTCAGTAATTACTTCCCTGTAGCTAACCAGTCACCACCAGCCTTCTAGTGCCCGGTTAAGAAACAAGCTAATTTACCAAATTAAAAACAATAGCAGCATTGAGTTGAATAACAGTCGAGTTTCTCTCTCTCCCTTGAGGAGGCTATAGAAAAGCTCTCAACCCTCCCACGTTACCACTGCCTTTCGTATACAGGTTCTGTAGCCAACTCTCCCTCTTTTCCTTGGAGAAAACGGTGTCTTTGTTCAACAATGTTTAAAATACATTTATTAAATGTGTTTTTAATTGAACCTTTATTTAACCAAGTCAGTTAAGAACAAATTCTTATTTACAATGACGGCCTAAACCGGCCAAACCCGGAAAATGCTGGGTCAATTGTGCACCGCCCTATGGGACTCCCAATCACGGACGGATTTGATACTGCCTGGGGACTGAGTGACTCCTTTTGCACTGAGATGCAGTGCCTTAGACCACTGCACCACTCGGGAACCAGCAATACATTTGTATCTTTCTACCGTGCATTGGTGGGCCGCATTTTGAGAAAGAGAGAGAGATGAGAGTGACCTACCTGTTGTGCTGTGTTGGCAGATTGATGCATGTAGTACTGCTGGGTCTGTAGCTTTGTGTACATGGCATAGTCCTCATTCATAAGCTTAGCATAAAGAGACAGAGCCTCCATCAACTTCACATTCAGCTCTGACAGCTCCGAATGCTTCCTGAAACACAGGAGTCAGTCAGTCAGTCAACCAGTCAGTCAGTCAACCAACCAGTCAGTCAACCAGTCAGTCAACCAACCAGTCAGTCAACCAACCAGTCAGTCAACCAGTCAGTCAGCCAACCAGTCAGTCAACCAGTCAGTCAGCCAACCAGTCAGTCAACCAACCAGTCAGTCAACCAACCAGTCAGTCAACCAACCAACCAGTCAGTCAACCAACCAACCAGTCAGTCAACCAGTCAGTCAGCCAACCAGTCAGTCAGTCAGTCAACCAACCAGTCAGTCAACCAACCAGTCAGTCAACCAACCAACCAGTCAGTCAACCAACCAACCAACCAGTCAGTCAACCAACCAACCAACCAGTCAGTCAACCAACCAACCAACCAGTCAGTCAACCAACCAACCAGTCAGTCAACCAACCAGTCAGTCAACCAACCAACCAGTCAACCAACCAACCAGTCAGTCAACCAACCAGTCAGTCAACCAGTCAGTCAGCCAACCAGTCAGTCAGCCAACCAGTCAGTCAGCCAACCAGTCAGTCAGCCAACCAACTAGTCAGTCAGCCAACCAGTCAGTCAGCCAACCAGTCAGTCAGCCAACCAACTAGTCAGTCAGCAAGGTGTAAGCTGAATACCGTACCTGTCAGTGCTCTCAAGCTTCTGATCAATGAGGGGACACATCTGGTTGCAGGCACCTTAGCAGAACAAGAAACACAATGTTATGTAATGTTTTGTAACTGTATAGTGCATTCTAAATGCAACCAGTGTTTTAATTAATAAACGGGTTAAATAACTTATTAAATGACAGTAGTTAGTCAGTCTTAGCCTCTAGCTGTAGGAGTTAGTCGGTCAGTCTTAGCCTCTAGCTGTAGGAGTTAGTCGGTCAGTCTTAGCCTCTAGCTGTAGGAGTTAGTCGGTCAGTCTTAGCCTCTAGCTGTAGGAGTTAGTCGGTCAGTCTTAGCCTCTAGCTGTAGGAGTTAGTCGGTCAGTCTTAGCCTCTAGCTGTAGGAGTTAGTCGGTCAGTCTTAGCCTCTAGCTGTAGGAGTTAGTCGGTCAGTCTTAGCCTCTAGCTGTAGGAGTTAGTCGGTCAGTCTTAGCCTCTAGCTGTAGGAGTTAGTCATTCTTACCGTTAGTCAGTCTTACTAACTCTTACAGCTAGTGTGTTAGTTGGGTAAGAATTACTAACTAACCCTAGAGCTGTAAGAGTTAGTCATTCTTACCCTTAGCCTGGGTTCGTAATGGCTGCTCAGTGAAACGACCTGTCCTGATTTGTCATAGACAATTGCTAAAAACAACTTTAATGAGCAAGCCTTCCTTCATGACCTGGTCTCTGTAAAATGGTACAGAATCAGCTTGACGTTTGGCCCTTCTTTTTTAATATTTTCAATCTTATTGTTAACAAACACGCCCCCCTAAAGAAAATTTTAATTAAAAACAGGTTCAGCACCTGGTTCGACCGTGATCTTGCAGAGTTACTCCACCTCATTTGGCGAAAGGCTCGGCAAACACACACTCAGGCTGACTGGCTCTCGTTCAGGCAAATGAGAAATAAGTGCACTCAGGCTATCCGGAAGGCCAAAGTTAGTTACTTTAAGCAGCAGTTCTCTCTCTGTGGGTCTAACCTCAAGAGGTTCTGGAAAACGGTTAAAGACCTGAAGAATAAACCCTCCTCCTCACAGCTGCCCATGTCCCTTAATGTTGATGATGTGGTTGTTACTGACAAGAAGCACATGGCTGAGCTCTTTAATCACCACATCATTAAGTCAGGATTCCTATTTGACTCGGCCATGCCTCCTTGCTCGTCCAACATTTCCTCATCTCCCACCCCTTCTAATGCGACTAGTCCCGATGTTTCTCCCTCTTTTTCTACTGCCCCGCTACAAAGTTTCTCCCTGCAGGCAGTCACTGAGTCCGGGGTGCTAAAGGAGCTCTGGAAACTTGACCCCAAAAAAACATCTGGGTCAGATGGTTTAGACCCTTTCTTCTTTAAGGTTGCTGCCCCTATCATCGCAAAGCCTGTCTCTCCTTTCTGGGGAGGTTCCCATTGCTTTGAAGGCAGCCACAGTTCATCCTTTATTTACAACTGTTGTAGGCCTATTTCTATTTTGCCCTGTTTATAAAGTGTTGGAAAAACTTGTCAATAATCAACTGACTGGCTTTCTTGATGCCTATAATATTCTCTCTGGTATGTATCTGGTTTCCACTCAGGTTAATATATAATAATCAACTGACTGGCTTTCTTGATGCCTATAGTATTCTCTCTGGTATGCAATCCGGTTTCAGCTCAGGTTATGGATGTGCCACTGCAACCTTAAAAGCTCCTCAATGATGTCACCATTGCCCTTGATTCTAAGAAATGTTGAATGCTGCTATTTTTATTGACTTGGCCAAAGCTTTCGATACGGTAGACCATTCCATTCTTGTGGGCCGTCTAAGGAGTATTGGTGTCTCTGAGGGGTCTTTGGCCTGTTTTGCTAACTACCTCAAAGAGTGCAGTGTATGAAGTCAGAAAATCTGCTGTCTCAGCCACTGCATGTTACCAAGGGAGTACCCCAGGGCTCAATCCTAGGCCCCACACTCTTCTCAATTTACATCAACAACATAGCTCAGGCAGTAAGAATCTCTCTCGTCCATGTATATGCAGATGATACAGGCTTTTACTCAGCTGGCCCCTCCCCGGATGTTGTGTTAAATGCTCTACAACAGAGCTTTCTGTCCATCAAGCTTTCTCTACCCTTAACCTGAACACCTCCAAAACAAAGGTCATGTGGTTTGGTAAGAAGAACGCCCCTCTCCCCACCGGTGTGATTACTACCTCTCTGGGTTTAGAGCTTGAGGTAGTCACCTCATACAAGTACTTGGGAGTGCGGCTAGATGGTACACTGTCCTTCTCTCAGCACATATCAAGGTTGCAGGCTAAAGTTACATCTAGACTTGGTGTCCTCTATCGTGATCACCCATCTTTCACTCCAGCTGCCAAACTAAGCCTGATTCAGATGACCATCCTACCCATGCTAGATTACGGAGACATAATTTATAGATCGGCAGGTAAGGGTGCTCTCGAGCGGCTAGATGTTCTTTACCATTCGGCAATCAGATTTGCCACCAATGCTCCTTATAGGACTCTGTATACTCGTCGCAAGACCCACAGGTTGATGCTTATTTAGAAAACCCTCTTAGGCCTCACTCCCCATATCTGAGATATCTACTGCAGCGCTCATCCTCCACATACAACACCCGTTCTGCCAGTCACATTAAGTTAAAGGTCCCCAAAGCACACATCTATGGGTCGCTCCTCTTTTCAGTTCGCTGCAGCTAGCGACTGGAACGAGCTGAAACAAACACTCAAACTGGACAGTTTTATCTCCATCTCTTCATTCAAAGACTCAATCATGGACCCTCTCACTGACAGTTGTGGCTGCTTTGTGTGATGTATTGTTGTGTCTACCTTGCCCTTTGTGTTGTTGTCCAATTATGTTTGTTCCATTCTTTGTGTTGCTACCATGTTGTTGTCGTGTTGTGTTGCTACCATGCTGTGTTGTCATGTGTTGCTGCCTTGCTATGTTGTTGTCTTAGGTCTCTCTTTATGTAATGTTGTCTCTTGTCGTGATGTGTGTTTTGTCCTCTCTTTATTATTTATAATCCAGCCCCCGTCCCCGCAGTACGCCTTTTGCCTTGTGGTAGGCTGTCATTAACTGACTTGCCTAGTTAAATAAAGGTTAAATAAGATAAATACAATACCTTCTAGCTGTAAGAGTTAGTCAGTCTTACCCTCTAGATCAGGCCTGTGCAATTATTTTGTCATGCAATAAAATGCAAATGAATTACTTAAAAATCATACAATGTGATTTTCTGGATTTTTGTTTTAGATTCCGTCTCTCACAGTTGAAGTGTACCCATGATAAAAATTACAGACCTCTACATGCTTTGTAAGTAGGAAAACCTGCAAAATCGGCAGTGTATCAAATACTTGTTCTCCCCACTGTATATCTACTGTAAATCACATCCAGATATGCTACTTATTTTACTTTTTTAATATGCACAGAAATACACCACATCCATGTTCTCCTTTTGGTAGGTATTTTCATAAAACTTTACTATCGCAAATTCTTTATGTGATCTGAGCATGATTCCACATGCCGTATTGAATCAGGTCGCGGGCCACATATGACCCCCGGGCCGGCCTTTCTCCAGGCCTGCTCAAGCTGCAAGATGTTAGTCAGTCTTACCGTCTAGCTAGCTGTAAGAGCTAGTTTTACCGTCTAGCTAGCTGTAAGAGCTAGTTTTACCGTCTAGCTAGCTGTAAGAGCTAGTTTTACCGTCTAGCTAGCTGTAAGAGCTAGTTTTACCGTCTAGCTAGCTGTAAGAGCTAGTTTTACCGTCTAGCTAGCTGTAAGAGTCAGTAAGGATGTGCATCTTTCCTTTTCAAGACGATTCAATACGTATCTAGATTAACAAAAAAAAAACTGTTTTGTGAAATATTTGTTTTTGTCTGAAGCCAAAAAAACGCTAACTTAACCTATGCTCTAACAAGGCTTTTCAGCATAAGCAGCTGGAGTAATGTAGCTTCATTGATCTGTACTTCAACAGATGTACTCACATTATGATTCAACCCTTCTCTAAAACAGCCTAATACATACTCTCAGAGTATGTATTAGCCTTTTTTATGCATTAATAGAACAGAAAGCTCTCCAATGAGGACATGCTGCATTTCTCACTTTGAATGAGACTATAATCCTAATTCAAATACAATTACATCAGCAGATGACACAAAGTGCTTATACAGATTATAAAGATACAAAAACTTAATATTGTGACTCTCCACCTGGATTCGGTCTTATGTAGCAACAATTGAATTTCAGTTTTTTTTTTACATTGGATAAAAATAGAGACTCAGAGCTACAAAATGGTATAGCATACACTGCATTTGAGGAAACAATGGGAAAGTAATTCTGCTTTGAAAGTTGATCAACTTGTAAACTTACTTTTGAGAAAACCGTCTTTCAATGTTTTGGTACTACCATTGGAGAGCCCTGCTTTGTCTACACCCATTCAGCATTGTTCCAACCCTCTTTAGCCTTAGACCCACCCATCTCTTTAAGGGTTGATCCAACCATTCTGTACTAACTTGCCAGCTACTTCCAGACATCTAAGAGAGAGAGAACAGCTCTCACTGAAAATTACTCGCCCTAGCAGAGCTGGTTAGGCTGTTACAGTATGTTATCAAGCGCGTTGGTGACCACAACTGTGCTGTCAGATTGTCCGTTCGTAAATTCAGAGCACACTGTACGCTCTGACCTAACAACGACAGTCAAGCACCCAAGCTAACTGGCTAACATTGGCTAGTGTAATAAATACCATTTAAAATAACACAAGCATATTGCTATTACGTTGTTATAACTAACTTCTTTCTAAACAGGGTTTCTCACAAACTCATAAGCAGAAACTGAGACACACACACACCCAAGGACAGAGGGCTGGCACAGACCTTTCATAAACACTGATAAGAAAAGGGTGCTTGGGTCTGCATTTCAAGCAGAAACTGAGACACACACATACCCAAGGACAGAGGGCTGACATAAACCTTTCATAAACACTGATTAAATGGGAACATCTACGCACACACCAAATGTCCTGCTTAGCTGAACATTTGGTAACAAAGAACTTTTGCTGCAAGACTCAGAAGGATGACGCCCAGCTCATCAGGACCAATCTGAGAAGACAACAACCTGTCCAGAACCAACCAAAGGACCAGAACTTCCAGACTCAACCTACTTTCTGTGCTGTATAAAATGTCTATGCATTCTGTTATCTGGGCTTTTTCTGGAGGTTCCTTATGAGCTAAATGAACGAGACCGTATACGCTTGTACCAGATATCTTTACTCTTAAATTAAACTGTCGCTTGTCATACAATTTACCACCTTGTCTGAATCGATCCTTGACCGGCTCACCCTTCTCCATATCCCATTATCAACACTAGCTACTTCCAGACACATAATGAGAGATCATCTCACTCTGACCATTTTACTCCCCCTAGCAGAGCTGGTTAGGCTGTTTTCATAATGAGAGATCACTCTGACCATGTTACTCCCCCTAGCAGAGCTGGTTAGGCTGTTTTCATAATGAGAGAACACATCACTCTGACCATGTTACTCCCCCTAGCAGAGCTGGTTAGGCTGTTTTCATAATGAGACATCACTCTGACCATGTTACTCCCCCTAGCAGAGCTGGTTGGGCTGTTTTCATAATGAGACATCACTCTGACCATGTTACTCCCCCTAGCAGAGCTGGTTAGGCTGTTTTCATAATGAGAGATCACTCTGACCATGTTACTCCCCCTAGCAGAGCTGGTTAGGCTGTTTTCATAATGAGAGATCACTCTGACCATGTTACTCCCCCTAGCAGAGCTGGTTAGGCTGTTTACATAATGAGACATCACTCTGACCATGTTACTCCCCCTAGCAGAGCTGGTTAGGCTGTTTTCATAATGAGAGATCACCTCACTCTGACCATGTTACTCCCCCTAGCAGAGCTGGTTAGGCTGTTTTCATAATGAGAGATCATCTCACTCTGACCATGTTACTCCCCCTAGCAGAGCTGGTTAGGCTGTTTTCATAATGAGAGATCACTCTGACCATGTTACTCCCCCTAGCAGAGCTGGTTAGGCTGTTTTCATAATGAGACATCACTCTGACCATGTTACTCCCCCTAGCAGAGCTGGTTAGGCTGTTTACATAATGAGACATCACTCTGACCATGTTACTCCCCCTAGCAGAGCTGGTTAGGCTGTTTTCATAATGAGAGATCACATCACTCTGACCATGTTACTCCCCCTAGCAGAGCTGGTTAGGCTGTTTTCATAATGAGACATCACTCTGCTAGGGGGAGTAAAATGGTCAGAGCTGGTTAGGCTGTTTTCATAATGAGACATCACTCTGCTAGGGGGAGTAAAATGGTCAGAGCTGGTTAGGCTGTTTTCATAATGAGACATCACTCTGCTAGGGGGAGTAAAATGGTCAGATCAAGGCTGTTTTCATAATGAGACCTCACTCTGCTAGGGGGAGTAACATGGTCAGAGCTGTTTTCATAATGAGACATCACTCTGCTAGGGGGAGTAACATGGTCAGAGCTGGTTAGGCTGTTTTCATAATGAGAGATCACTCTGCTAGGGGGAGTAACATGGTCAGAGCTGTTTTCATAATGAGACATCACTCTGCTAGGGGGAGTAACATGGTCAGAGCTGGTTAGGCTGTTTTCATAATGAGAGATCACTCTGCTAGGGGGAGTAACATGGTCAGAGCTGTTTTCCAGAGCGTTGGTGACTAACTGTGCTGCTGACAGCAGTTGAATTATGCTTTGTTTGCCGACGTTTACTGACTCCACTGACTCTTTTTCTGTGGCTAAACCAACCAGGGTCGTAACTGAACAATTTTATTCGTATTTACAGATGGCATACAAGTTTGATATTAAGGGACATGAAAGTTCACATGTTCCAGAAGGCATTTCTGCCCCCCAAAAAAACATTTTGATAAAAATGTATTTTTTACATTCAAACGGCTCTCCTGTGAAGTCGTGACAGTTTACTGAATCAGGTCACTAATTAGCCCCCATGTAATTAGTTAACTCTCCTTCATTGTTTGGTGAAAAAGATAAGAGAAAATATTGTTTAATTAAATCAACAACTTTCTTGAATATTGAAACGGAAGGAAGTGGTCATAATGAATATTTTCTGTAATTTGAGTGTCATTGTTTATAAATTCAAAACAGAAATACCTTATTTACATAATTATTCAGACCCTGCTATGAGACTTGAACTTGAGCTCAGGTGCATCCTGTTTCCATTGACCATCCTTGAGATGTTTCTAAAACTTGATTGTAGTCCAGGCACATATCTGGGGAAGGGCACCAAAACATTTCTGCAGCATTGAAGGTCCCCAAGAACACAGTGGCCTCCATCCTTCTTAAACGGGATAAGTTTGGAACCACCAAGACTCTTCCTAGAGCTGGCCGCCCGGCCAAACTGAGCAATCGGGGGAGAAGGGCCTCGGTCAGGGAGGTGAGCTAGAACCCGATTGTCACTCTATTTGACCTCTAGAATTTCTCTGTGGAGATGGGAGAACCTTCCAGAAGGACAACCATCTCTGCAGCACTCCACCAATCAGGCCTTTACGGTTGAGAGGCCAGATGGAAGCCACTCCTCAGTAAAAGGCACATGACAGCCCGCTTGGAGTTTGCCAAAAGGCACCTAAAGGACTCTGACCATGAGAAACAAGAATCTCTGGTCTGATGAAACCAAGATTGAACTCTTTGGCCTGAATGCCAAGTGTCACGTCTGGAGGAAACCTGGCACTATCCCTACCGTGAAGCATGGTGGTGGCAGCATCATGCTGTGGGGATGTTTTGTCAGTGGCAGGGACTCTCCAAATACAGGTGTGACAAGCTTGTAGCATCATACCCAAGAAGACTTGATGCCAAAAGTGCTTCAACAAAGTACTGAGTAAAGGGTCTGAATACTTATGTAAATGTGATATTTCAGTTTTTTATTTATTTATAAATGAGCAAACATTTCTAAACCTGTTTTTGCTTTGTCACTATCGGGTATTGTGTGTAGATTGATGAGGGGGGAAAAAAACAATTCAATCCATTGTGTGCGTGTGCGTGTGCGTGTGTGTGTGTGTGTGTACACTATGTAGGCACCTGAGCTGAGCCATAAGGGAGACAAGGCCTCTACCACCCCACTAGGGAGGGGGGGAATGTAGCCGGTTTTTGTCCCTCTACTATGTTTCTGAAATCACCATCACCCACTAATTAACTTGTCATTTTTGCAGATTAAATGTTTGAGCTGGTAATTAATCAATATTTATCGTTTGAATTAGCTATGACAAGCCAATGAATATAGAGCACAACTTTCGATTTCATCCCCATCTCAAAACAAAATGGTTTAGACCATTTGGAAGTATTTAGTGAGCTTCTTTTGTACTCCAGCTTTGACCTCGCAAAAGCCATTCCTCGTTACGAAAATATCAACTTTACCCTGTATATCTATTTAACAAAACTATTGCTGATGGCGAACCTGAACAATGGAAATAAACTATTGTAAGCCTCGTAAAACAGGTATAGCCAGATCAGTTGTGTTTCCGGTAGCTTACTTTTATTCTGGTAAAATAAAATTTTAGAAAATGACATAGGTTGTTGTCACTCAACCAATAAAGCCTAATATATCGGGCAAGATCAGGAAGAGGCCGCCCTACTCGCTTTGGCAGAGCGGATCTGGGCACAGTTTTACGAGGCTACTGATTTTCCCTAGGTTGTTCTGCATGCCAAATGACTTGTAGATCAATGACTGTCAACACAGTTACATGCTTAGCTCGACGCCAGAGGAGATCAGGTATTTTTGTAAGGAAGAAGGTAATATGAGCCCAAAACTTTGGTGAATTTGAAATTGGTAATGTTTGAATCGGTTTTGGGGTCCACAAACCATCTTAAACATTGAAATCAATGACTGATGCGCATCAGTGAATTGTTACATACCTATTAGTTAGTCAGTCTTAACCTCTAGCTGTAAGAGACAGAGAGATAGATAGATGGACAGACTTAGCATTTAGCTTTAAGAGTCAGTCTTACCCTCTAGCTGTAAAGGTTAGTCAGTCTTACCCCCTCTAGCTGTTTTGGATAGTTAGTCTTACCCCCTCTAGCTGTAAAGGTTAGTCAGTCTTACCCCCTCTAGCTGTAAAGGTTAGTCAGTCTTACCCCCTCTAGCTGTAAAGGTTAGTTAGTCTTACCCTCTAGCTGTAAAGGTTAGTCAGTCTTACCCCCTCTAGCTGTAAAGGTTAGTTAGTCTTACCCCCTCTAGCTGTAAAGGTTAGTCAGTGTTACCCCCTCTAGCTGTAAAGGATAGTCAGTCTTACCCCCTCTAGCTGTAAAGGTTAGTCAGTCTTACCCCCTCTAGCTGTAAAGGTTAGTCAGTCTTACCCCCTCTAGCTGTAAAGGTTAGTCAGTCTTACCCCCTCTAGCTGTAAAGGTTAGTCAGTCTTACCCCCTCTAGCTGTAAAGGTTAGTCAGTCTTACCCCCTCTAGCTGTAAAGGTTAGTCAGTATTACCCTCTAGCTGTAAAGGTTAGTTAGTCTTACCCCCTCTAGCTGTAAAGGTTAGTCAGTCTTACCCCCTCTAGCTGTAAAGGTTAGTCAGTCTTACCCCCTCTAGCTGTAAAGGTTAGTCAGTCTTACCCCCTCTAGCTGTAAAGGTTAGTCAGTCTTACCCCCTCTAGCTGTAAAGGTTAGTCAGTCTTACCCCCTCTAGCTGTAAAGGTTAGTCAGTCTTACCCTCTAGCTGTAAAGGTTAGTCAGTCTTACCCCCTCTAGCTGTAAAGGTTAGTCAGTATTACCCTCTAGCTGTAAAGGTTAGTCAGTCTTACCCCCTCTAGCTGTAAAGGATAGTCAGTCTTACCCCCTCTAGCTGTAAAGGTTAGTCAGTATTACCCTCTAGCTGTAAAGGTTAGTCAGTCTTACCCCCTCTAGCTGTAAAGGTTAGTCAGTATTACCCTCTAGCTGTAAAGGTTAGTTAGTCTTACCCCCTCTAGCTGTAAAGGTTAGTCAGTCTTACCCCCTCTAGCTGTAAAGGTTAGTCAGTCTTACCCCCTCTAGCTGTAAAGGATAGTCAGTCTTACCCCCTCTAGCTGTAAAGGTTAGTCAGTATTACCCTCTAGCTGTAAAGGTTAGTCAGTCTTACCCCCTCTAGCTGTAAAGGTTAGTCAGTCTTACCCCCTCTAGCTGTAAGAATTAGTTAGTAATAGTTGTTCAGTAAGTCAGTATTACCCTCTAGCTGTAAAGGTTAGTCAGTCTTACCCCCTCTAGCTGTAAAGGTTAGTTAGTCTTACCCCCTCTAGCTGTAAAGGTTAGTCAGTATTACCCTCTAGCTGTAAAGGTTAGTTAGTCTTACCCCCTCTAGCTGTAAAGGATAGTCAGTCTTACCCCCTCTAGCTGTAAAGGTTAGTTAGTCTTACCCCCTCTAGCTGTAAAGGTTAGTCAGTCTTACCCCCTCTAGCTGTAAAGGTTAGTTAGTCTTACCCCCTCTAGCTGTAAAGGATAGTCAGTCTTACCCCCTCTAGCTGTAAAGGTTAGTTAGTCTTACCCCCTCTAGCTGTAAAGGTTAGTCAGTCTTACCCCCTCTAGCTGTAAAGGTTAGTCAGTCTTACCCCCTCTAGCTGTAAAGGTTAGTCAGTCTTACCCCCTCTAGCTGTAAAGGTTAGTCAGTCTTACCCCCTCTAGCTGTAAAGGTTAGTCAGTCTTACCCCCTCTAGCTGTAAAGGTTAGTCAGTCTTACCCCCTCTAGCTGTAAAGGTTAGTCAGTCTTACCCCCTCTAGCTGTAAAGGTTAGTTAGTCTTACCCCCTCTAGCTGTAAAGGTTAGTCAGTCTTACCCCCTCTAGCTGTAAAGGTTAGTCAGTCTTACCCCCTCTAGCTGTAAAGGTTAGTCAGTCTTACCCCCTCTAGCTGTAAAGGTTAGTCAGTCTTACCCCCTCTAGCTGTAAAGGTTAGTCAGTCTTACCCCCTCTAGCTGTAAAGGTTAGTCAGTCTTACCCCCTCTAGCTGTAAAGGTTAGTCAGTCTTACCCCCTCTAGCTGTAAAGGTTAGTCAGTCTTACCCCCTCTAGCTGTAAAGGTTAGTCAGTCTTACCCCCTCTAGCTGTAAAGGTTAGTCAGTCTTACCCCCTCTAGCTGTAAAGGTTAGTCAGTCTTACCCCCTCTAGCTGTAAAGGTTAGTCAGTCTTACCCCCTCTAGCTGTAAGAATTAGTTAGTAATAGTTGTTCAGTAAGTCAGTATTACCCTCTAGCTGTAAAGGTTAGTCAGTCTTACCCCCTCTAGCTGTAAAGGTTAGTCAGTCTTACCCCCTCTAGCTGTAAGAATTAGTTAGTAATAGTTGTTCAGTAAGTCAGTATTACCCTCTAGCTGTAAAGGTTAGTTAGTCTTACCACCTCTAGCTGTAAAGGTTAGTCAGTCTTACCCCCTCTAGCTGTAAAGGTTAGTCAGTCTTACCCCCTCTAGCTGCAAAGGATAGTCAGTCTTACCCCCTCTAGCTGCAAAGGTTAGTCAGTCTTACCCCCTCTAGCTGTAAAGGTTAGTCAGTCTTACCCCCTCTAGCTGTAAAGGTTAGTCAGTCTTACCCCCTCTAGCTGTAAAGGTTAGTCAGTCTTACCCCCTCTAGCTGTAAAGGTTAGTCAGTCTTACCCCCTCTAGCTGTAAAGGTTAGTCAGTCTTACCCCCTCTAGCTGTAAAGGTTAGTCAGTCTTACCCCCTCTAGCTGTAAAGGTTAGTCAGTCTTACCCCCTCTAGCTGTAAAGGTTAGTAAGTCTTACCCCCTCTAGCTGTAAACGTTAGTAAGTCTTACCCCCTCTAGCTGTAAACGTTAGTAAGTCTTACCCCCTCTAGCTGTAAACGTTAGTAAGTCTTACCCCCTCTAGCTGTAAACGTTAGTAAGTCTTACCCCCTCTAGCTGTAAAGGATAGTCAGTCTTACCCCCTCTAGCTGTAAAGGTTAGTCAGTCTTACCCCCTCTAGCTGTAAAGGTTAGTCAGTCTTACCCCCTCTAGCTGTAAAGGTTAGTAAGTCTTACCCCCTCTAGCTGTAAAGGTTAGTCAGTATTACCCCCTCTAGCTGTAAAGGATAGTCAGTCTTACCCCCTCTAGCTGTAAAGGTTAGTTAGTCTTACCCCCTCTAGCTGTAAAGGATAGTCAGTCTTACCCCCTCTAGCTGTAAAGGATAGTCAGTCTTACCCCCTCTAGCTGTAAAGGTTAGTCAGTATTACCCTCTAGCTGTAAAGGTTAGTTAGTCTTACCCCCTCTAGCTGTAAAGGATAGTCAGTCTTACCCCCTCTAGCTGTAAAGGTTAGTTAGTCTTACCCCCTCTAGCTGTAAAGGTTAGTCAGTCTTACCCCCTCTAGCTGTAAAGGTTAGTCAGTCTTACCCCCTCTAGCTGTAAGAATTAGTTAGTAATAGTTGTTCAGTAAGTCAGTATTAGCCTCTAGCTGTAAAGGTTAGTCCGTCTTACCCCCTCTAGCTGTAAAGGTTAGTCAGTCTTACCCCCTCTAGCTGTAAAGGTTAGTCAGTCTTACCCCCTCTAGCTGCAAAGGATAGTCAGTCTTACCCCCTCTAGCTGCAAAGGATAGTCAGTCTTACCCCCTCTAGCTGTAAAGGTTAGTCAGTCTTACCCCCTCTAGCTGTAAAGGTTAGTCAGTCTTACCCCCTCTAGCTGTAAAGGTTAGTCAGTCTTACCCCCTCTAGCTGTAAAGGTTAGTCAGTCTTACCCCCTCTAGCTGTAAAGGTTAGTCAGTCTTACCCCCTCTAGCTGTAAAGGTTAGTCAGTCTTACCCCCTCTAGCTGTAAAGGTTAGTCAGTCTTACCCCCTCTAGCTGTAAAGGTTAGTAAGTCTTACCCCCTCTAGCTGTAAACGTTAGTAAGTCTTACCCCCTCTAGCTGTAAACGTTAGTAAGTCTTACCCCCTCTAGCTGTAAACGTTAGTAAGTCTTACCCCCTCTAGCTGTAAAGGATAGTCAGTCTTACCCCCTCTAGCTGTAAAGGTTAGTCAGTCTTACCCCCTCTAGCTGTAAAGGTTAGTCAGTCTTACCCTCTAGCTGTTAGATTAGATAGACGGTAAGAATGACTAAGTAACTCTCACAGCTAGAGGGTAAGAAGGACTAACTAACTAGCTGTTAGTAATAGTTGTTCAGTAAGTCAGTCTTACCCTCTAGCTGTAAAGGATAGTCAGTCTTACCCCCTCTAGCTGTAAAGGTTAGTCAGTCTTACCCCCTCTAGCTGTAAAGGTTAGTCAGTCTTACCCCCTCTAGCTGTAAAGGTTAGTCAGTCTTACCCCCTCTAGCTGTAAAGGATAGTTAGTCTTACCCCCTCTAGCTGTAAAGGTTAGTCAGTCTTACCCCCTCTAGCTGTAAAGGTTAGTCAGTCTTACCCCCTCTAGCTGTAAAGGTTAGTCAGTCTTACCCCCTCTAGCTGTAAAGGTTAGTCAGTCTTACCCCCTCTAGCTGTAAAGGATAGTCAGTCTTACCCCCTCTAGCTGTAAACGTTAGTAAGTCTTACCCCCTCTAGCTGTAAAGGTTAGTCAGTCTTACCCCCTCTAGCTGTAAAGGTTAGTCAGTCTTACCCCCTCTAGCTGTAAAGGTTAGTAAGTCTTACCCCCTCTAGCTGTAAAGGTTAGTCAGTATTACCCCCTCTAGCTGTAAAGGTTAGTCAGTCTTACCCCCTCTAGCTGTAAAGGATAGTCAGTCTTACCCCCTCTAGCTGTAAAGGATAGTCAGTCTTACCCCCTCTAGCTGTAAAGGATAGTCAGTCTTACCCCCTCTAGCTGTAAAGGTTAGTCAGTCTTACCCCCTCTAGCTGTTTTGGATAGTTAGTCTTACCCCCTCTAGCTGTAAAGGATAGTCAGTCTTACCCCCTCTAGCTGTAAAGGTTAGTTAGTCTTACCCCCTCTAGCTGTAAAGGATAGTCAGTCTTACCCCTCTAGCTGTAAAGGTTAGTTAGTCTTACCCCCTCTAGCTGTAAAGGTTAGTCAGTCTTACCCCCTCTAGCTGTAAAGGTTAGTCAGTCTTACCCCCTCTAGCTGTAAGAATTAGTTAGTAATAGTTGTTCAGTAAGTCAGTATTACCCTCTAGCTGTAAAGGTTAGTTAGTCTTACCCCCTCTAGCTGTAAAGGTTAGTTAGTCTTACCCCCTCTAGCTGTAAAGGTTAGTCAGTATTACCCTCTAGCTGTAAAGGTTAGTTAGTCTTACCCCCTCTAGCTGTAAAGGATAGTCAGTCTTACCCCCTCTAGCTGTAAAGGTTAGTTAGTCTTACCCCCTCTAGCTGTAAAGGTTAGTCAGTCTTACCCCCTCTAGCTGTAAAGGTTAGTTAGTCTTACCCCCTCTAGCTGTAAAGGATAGTCAGTCTTACCCCCTCTAGCTGTAAAGGTTAGTTAGTCTTACCCCCTCTAGCTGTAAAGGTTAGTCAGTCTTACCCCCTCTAGCTGTAAAGGTTAGTCAGTCTTACCCCCTCTAGCTGTAAAGGTTAGTCAGTCTTACCCCCTCTAGCTGTAAAGGTTAGTCAGTCTTACCCCCTCTAGCTGTAAAGGTTAGTCAGTCTTACCCCCTCTAGCTGTAAAGGTTAGTCAGTCTTACCCCCTCTAGCTGTAAAGGTTAGTCAGTCTTACCCCCTCTAGCTGTAAAGGTTAGTTAGTCTTACCCCCTCTAGCTGTAAAGGTTAGTCAGTCTTACCCCCTCTAGCTGTAAAGGTTAGTCAGTCTTACCCCCTCTAGCTGTAAAGGTTAGTCAGTCTTACCCCCTCTAGCTGTAAAGGTTAGTCAGTCTTACCCCCTCTACCTGTAAAGGTTAGTCAGTCTTACCCCCTCTAGCTGTAAAGGTTAGTCAGTCTTACCCCCTCTAGCTGTAAAGGTTAGTCAGTCTTACCCCCTCTAGCTGTAAAGGTTAGTCAGTCTTACCCCCTCTAGCTGTAAAGGATAGTCAGTCTTACCCCCTCTAGCTGTAAAGGTTAGTTAGTCTTACCCCCTCTAGCTGTAAAGGTTAGTCAGTCTTACCCCCTCTAGCTGTAAAGGTTAGTCAGTCTTACCCCCTCTAGCTGTAAGAATTAGTTAGTAATAGTTGTTCAGTAAGTCAGTATTACCCTCTAGCTGTAAAGGTTAGTCAGTCTTACCCCCTCTAGCTGTAAAGGTTAGTCAGTCTTACCCCCTCTAGCTGTAAGAATTAGTTAGTAATAGTTGTTCAGTAAGTCAGTATTACCCTCTAGCTGTAAAGGTTAGTTAGTCTTACCCCCTCTAGCTGTAAAGGTTAGTCAGTCTTACCCCCTCTAGCTGTAAAGGTTAGTCAGTCTTACCCCCTCTAGCTGCAAAGGATAGTCAGTCTTACCCCCTCTAGCTGCAAAGGATAGTCAGTCTTACCCCCTCTAGCTGTAAAGGTTAGTCAGTCTTACCCCCTCTAGCTGTAAAGGTTAGTCAGTCTTACCCCCTCTAGCTGTAAAGGTTAGTCAGTCTTACCCCCTCTAGCTGTAAAGGTTAGTAAGTCTTACCCCCTCTAGCTGTAAAGGTTAGTAAGTCTTACCCCCTCTAGCTGTAAACGTTAGTAAGTCTTACCCCCTCTAGCTGTAAACGTTAGTAAGTCTTACCCCCTCTAGCTGTAAACGTTAGTAAGTCTTACCCCCTCTAGCTGTAAAGGATAGTCAGTCTTACCCCCTCTAGCTGTAAAGGTTAGTCAGTCTTACCCCCTCTAGCTGTAAAGGTTAGTCAGTCTTACCCCCTCTAGCTGTAAAGGTTAGTAAGTCTTACCCCCTCTAGCTGTAAAGGTTAGTCAGTATTACCCCCTCTAGCTGTAAAGGATAGTCAGTCTTACCCCCTCTAGCTGTAAAGGTTAGTTAGTCTTACCCCCTCTAGCTGTAAAGGATAGTCAGTCTTACCCCCTCTAGCTGTAAAGGATAGTCAGTCTTACCCCCTCTAGCTGTAAAGGTTAGTCAGTATTACCCTCTAGCTGTAAAGGTTAGTTAGTCTTACCCCCTCTAGCTGTAAAGGATAGTCAGTCTTACCCCCTCTAGCTGTAAAGGTTAGTTAGTCTTACCCCCTCTAGCTGTAAAGGTTAGTCAGTCTTACCCCCTCTAGCTGTAAAGGTTAGTCAGTCTTACCCCCTCTAGCTGTAAGAATTAGTTAGTAATAGTTGTTCAGTAAGTCAGTATTACCCTCTAGCTGTAAAGGTTAGTCAGTCTTACCCCCTCTAGCTGTAAAGGTTAGTCAGTCTTACCCCCTCTAGCTGTAAGAATTAGTTAGTAATAGTTGTTCAGTAAGTCAGTATTACCCTCTAGCTGTAAAGGTTAGTTAGTCTTACCCCCTCTAGCTGTAAAGGTTAGTCAGTCTTACCCCCTCTAGCTGTAAAGGTTAGTCAGTCTTACCCCCTCTAGCTGCAAAGGATAGTCAGTCTTACCCCCTCTAGCTGCAAAGGATAGTCAGTCTTACCCCCTCTAGCTGTAAAGGTTAGTCAGTCTTACCCCCTCTAGCTGTAAAGGTTAGTCAGTCTTACCCCCTCTAGCTGTAAAGGTTAGTCAGTCTTACCCCCTCTAGCTGTAAAGGTTAGTCAGTCTTACCCCCTCTAGCTGTAAAGGTTAGTCAGTCTTACCCCCTCTAGCTGTAAAGGTTAGTCAGTCTTACCCCCTCTAGCTGTAAAGGTTAGTCAGTCTTACCCCCTCTAGCTGTAAAGGTTAGTAAGTCTTACCCCCTCTAGCTGTAAACGTTAGTAAGTCTTACCCCCTCTAGCTGTAAACGTTAGTAAGTCTTACCCCCTCTAGCTGTAAACGTTAGTAAGTCTTACCCCCTCTAGCTGTAAACGTTAGTAAGTCTTACCCCCTCTAGCTGTAAAGGTTAGTCAGTCTTACCCTCTAGCTGTTAGATTAGATAGACGGTAAGAATGACTAAGTAACTCTCACAGCTAGAGGGTAAGAAGGACTAACTAACTAGCTGTTAGTAATAGTTGTTCAGTAAGTCAGTCTTACCCTCTAGCTGTAAAGGATAGTCAGTCTTACCCCCTCTAGCTGTAAAGGTTAGTCAGTCTTACCCCCTCTAGCTGTAAAGGTTAGTCAGTCTTACCCCCTCTAGCTGTAAAGGTTAGTCAGTCTTACCCCCTCTAGCTGTAAAGGATAGTTAGTCTTACCCCCTCTAGCTGTAAAGGTTAGTCAGTCTTACCCCCTCTAGCTGTAAAGGTTAGTCAGTCTTACCCCCTCTAGCTGTAAAGGTTAGTCAGTCTTACCCCCTCTAGCTGTAAAGGTTAGTCAGTCTTACCCCCTCTAGCTGTAAAGGATAGTCAGTCTTACCCCCTCTAGCTGTAAAGGATAGTCAGTCTTACCCCCTCTAGCTGTAAAGGTTAGTTAGTCTTACCCCCTCTAGCTGTAAAGGATAGTCAGTCTTACCCCCTCTAGCTGTAAAGGTTAGTCAGTATTACCCTCTAGCTGTAAAGGTTAGTTAGTCTTACCCCCTCTAGCTGTAAAGGATAGTCAGTCTTACCCCCTCTAGCTGTAAAGGTTAGTTAGTCTTACCCCCTCTAGCTGTAAAGGTTAGTCAGTCTTACCCCCTCTAGCTGTAAAGGTTAGTCAGTCTTACCCCCTCTAGCTGTAAGAATTAGTTAGTAATAGTTGTTCAGTAAGTCAGTATTACCCTCTAGCTGTAAAGGTTAGTCAGTCTTACCCCCTCTAGCTGTAAAGGTTAGTCAGTCTTACCCCCTCTAGCTGTAAGAATTAGTTAGTAATAGTTGTTCAGTAAGTCAGTATTACCCTCTAGCTGTAAAGGTTAGTTAGTCTTACCCCCTCTAGCTGTAAAGGTTAGTCAGTCTTACCCCCTCTAGCTGTAAAGGTTAGTCAGTCTTACCCCCTCTAGCTGCAAAGGATAGTCAGTCTTACCCCCTCTAGCTGCAAAGGATAGTCAGTCTTACCCCCTCTAGCTGTAAAGGTTAGTCAGTCTTACCCCCTCTAGCTGTAAAGGTTAGTCAGTCTTACCCCCTCTAGCTGTAAAGGTTAGTCAGTCTTACCCCCTCTAGCTGTAAAGGTTAGTCAGTCTTACCCCCTCTAGCTGTAAAGGTTAGTCAGTCTTACCCCCTCTAGCTGTAAAGGTTAGTCAGTCTTACCCCCTCTAGCTGTAAAGGTTAGTCAGTCTTACCCCCTCTAGCTGTAAAGGTTAGTAAGTCTTACCCCCTCTAGCTGTAAACGTTAGTAAGTCTTACCCCCTCTAGCTGTAAACGTTAGTAAGTCTTACCCCCTCTAGCTGTAAAGGTTAGTCAGTCTTACCCCCTCTAGCTGTAAAGGTTAGTCAGTCTTACCCTCTAGCTGTTAGATTAGATAGACGGTAAGAATGACTAAGTAACTCTCACAGCTAGAGGGTAAGAAGGACTAACTAACTAGCTGTTAGTAATAGTTGTTCAGTAAGTCAGTCTTACCCTCTAGCTGTAAGAGTTAGTAATAGTTGTTTATTAAATCAGTATTACCCTTTAGCTGTAAGAATGAGTTATTTAGCAATCGTTGTTTAGTAAGTCAATCGTAAGTCAGTCTAGCTGTAAGAATTAGTAAGTTGGTCTCACCCTCTAGCTGTAAAGGTAAGTCAGTCTAGCTGTAAGCTTTAGTAAGTTGGTCTCACCCTCTAGCTGCAGCAGCTCACAGGCATCAGACTGGTTGTCTGTTGGATCTGCACTCTGGATCATGTGCAGCAGCTGGTCCATTTTCTCCTGGTGAGGAAATAGAACTTCAGTAGAGCTGTTTTATAAAAGGAAGTAAAACATTACAACTATAATAGTATACACTGAGTATCCCAAACATTAGGAACACCTTCCTAATAGAGTTGTGCCCCTTTTGCCGTCAGAACAGCCTCCATTCGTCGGGCCATGGACTCTACAAGGTGTCGAAAGTGTTACAGGGTTACTGGCTCATGTTGACTCCAATACGTCCTACAGTTGTGTCAAGTTGGCTGGATGTCCTTTGGGTGGTGGACCATTCTTGATACACAGGAAACTGTTGAGCGTGGAAAAACCAGCAGTGTTGCAGTTCTTGACAAACCAATGCTTCTGGCACCTACTACCATACCCCGTTCAAAAGGCACTTAAATCTTTTGTCTTGCCCATTAACCTTCTGAATGGCACATATAAACAATCCATGTCTCAAGACTTAAAAAGACTCTTTAAATTTGTCGCCCCCACTTCATTGAAGTGGATTTAACAAGTGACATCAATAAGGGCTCATAGCTTTTAGTTGAATGCATTGTTGTACTAGGTATCCTCCTCCCCTTTCACCTGGATTGTCTATGTCATGGAAAGAGCAGGTGTTCTACTAGGTATCCCCTTTCACCTGGATTGTCTATGTCGTGGAAAGAGCAGGTGTTCTACTAGGTATCCTCCTTCCCTTTCACCTGGATAGTCTATGTCGTGGAAAGAGCAGGTGTTCTACTAGGTATCCTCCTCCCCTTTCACCTGGATAGTCTATGTCGTGGAAAGAGCAGGTGTTCTACTAGGTATCCTCCTCCCCTTTCACCTGGATTGTCTATGTCGTGGAAAGAGCAGGTGTTCTACTAGGTATCCCCTTTCACCTGGATAGTCTATGTCATGGAAAGAGCAGGTGTTCTACTAGGTATCCCCTTTCACCTGGATAGTCTATGTCGTGGAAAGAGCAGGTGTTCTACTAGGTATCCCCTTTCACCTGGATAGTCTATGTCGTGGAAAGAGCAGGTGTTCTACTAGGTATCCCCTTTCACCTGGATAGTCTATGTCGTGGAAAGAGCAGGTGTTCTACTAGGTATCCCCTTTCACCTGGATAGTCTATGTCGTGGAAAGAGCAGGTGTTCTACTAGGTATCCTCCTTCCCTTTCACCTGGATAGTCTATGTCGTGGAAAGAGCAGGTGTTCTACTAGGTATCCCCTTTCACCTGGATTGTCTATGTCGTGGAAAGAGCAGGTGTTCTACTAGGTATCCCCTTTCACCTGGATTGTCTATGTCGTGGAAAGAGCAGGTGTTCTACTAGGTATCCCCTTTCACCTGGATAGTCTATGTCGTGGAAAGAGCAGGTGTTCTACTAGGTATCCCCTTTCACCTGGATAGTCTATGTCGTGGAAAGAGCAGGTGTTCTACTAGGTATCCCCTTTCACCTGGATAGTCTATGTCGTGGAAAGAGCAGGTGTTCTACTAGGTATCCTCCTTCCCTTTCACCTGGATAGTCTATGTCGTGGAAAGAGCAGGTGTTCTACTAGGTATCCTCCTCCCCTTTCACCTGGATTGTCTATGTCGTGGAAAGAGCAGGTGTTCTACTAGGTATCCTCCTTCCCTTTCACCTGGATAGTCTATGTCGTGGAAAGAGCAGGTGTTCTACTAGGTATCCCCTTTCACCTGGATAGTCTATGTCGTGGAAAGAGCAGGTGTTCTACTAGGTATCCCCTTTCACCTGGATTGTCTATGTCGTGGAAAGAGCAGGTGTTCTACTAGGTATCCCCTTTCACCTGGATTGTCTATGTCGTGGAAAGAGCAGGTGTTCTACTAGGTATCCTCCTCCCCTTTCACCTGGATTGTCTATGTCGTGGAAAGAGCAGGTGTTCTACTAGGTATCCCCTTTCACCTGGATTGTCTATGTCGTGGAAAGAGCAGGTGTTCTACTAGGTATCCTCCTCCCCTTTCACCTGGATAGTCTATGTCATGGAAAGAGCAGGTGTTCTACTAGGTATCCTCCTCCCCTTTCACCTGGATAGTCTATGTCGTGGAAAGAGCAGGTGTTCTACTAGGTATCCTCCTTCCCTTTCACCTGGATAGTCTATGTCGTGGAAAGAGCAGGTGTTCTACTAGGTATCCTCCTCCCCTTTCACCTGGATAGTCTATGTCGTGGAAAGAGCAGGTGTTCTACTAGGTATCCCCTTTCACCTGGATAGTCTATGTCATGGAAAGAGCAGGTGTTCTACTAGGTATCCTCCTCCCCTTTCACCTGGATAGTCTATGTCGTGGAAAGAGCAGGTGTTCTACTAGGTATCCTCCTTCCCTTTCACCTGGATAGTCTATGTCGTGGAAAGAGCAGGTGTTCTACTAGGTATCCTCCTCCCCTTTCACCTGGATAGTCTATGTCGTGGAAAGAGCAGGTGTTCTACTAGGTATCCTCCTTCCCTTTCACCTGGATAGTCTATGTCGTGGAAAGAGCAGGTGTTCTACTAGGTATCCCCTTTCACCTGGATAGTCTATGTCGTGGAAAGAGCAGGTGTTCTACTAGGTATCCCCTTTCACCTGGATTGTCTATGTCGTGGAAAGAGCAGGTGTTCTACTAGGTATCCTCCTTCCCTTTCACCTGGATTGTCTATGTCGTGGAAAGAGCAGGTGTTCTACTAGGTATCCTCCTCCCCTTTCACCTGGATAGTCTATGTCGTGGAAAGAGCAGGTGTTCTACTAGGTATCCTCCTTCCCTTTCACCTGGATAGTCTATGTCGTGGAAAGAGCAGGTGTTCTACTAGGTATCCCCTTTCACCTGGATAGTCTATGTCGTGGAAAGAGCAGGTGTTCTACTAGGTATCCTCCTTCCCTTTCACCTGGATAGTCTATGTCATGGAAAGAGCAGGTGTTCTACTAGGTATCCCCTTTCACCTGGATAGTCTATGTCGTGGAAAGAGCAGGTGTTCTACTAGGTATCCCCTTTCACCTGGATTGTCTATGTCGTGGAAAGAGCAGGTGTTCTACTAGGTATCCCCTTTCACCTGGATAGTCTATGTCGTGGAAAGAGCAGGTGTTCTACTAGGTATCCTCCTCCCCTTTCACCTGGATTGTCTATGTCGTGGAAAGAGCAGGTGTTCTACTAGGTATCCCCTTTCACCTGGATTGTCTATGTCGTGGAAAGAGCAGGTGTTCTTAATGTTTTGTATACTAAGTATACACACACTACATGACCAAAAGGACATGGAGACCTGCTGATAGAACATCTCATTCTAAAATGATGGTCATTAATATGGAGTTGGTCCCCCCTTTACTGCTATAACAGCCTCCACTCTTCTGGGAAGGCTTTCCACTAGATGTTGGAACATTGCTGCTATAACAGCCTCCACTCTTCTGGGAAGGCTTTCCACTAGATGTTGGAACATTGCTGCTATAACAGCCTCCACTCTTCTGGGAAGGCTTTCCTCTAGATGTTGGAACATTGCTGCTATAACAGCCTCCACTCTTCTGGGAAGGCTTTCCTCTAGATGTTGGAACATTGCTGCTATAACACCCTCCACTCTTCTGGGAAGGCTTTCCACTAGATGTTGGAACATTGCTGCTATAACAGCCTCCACTCTTCTGGGAAGGCTTTCCACCAGATGTTGGAACATTGCTGCTATAACAGCCTCCACTCTTCTGGGAAGGCTTTCCACTAGATGTTGGAACATTGCTGCTATAACAGCCTCCACTCTTCTGGGAAGGCTTTCCATTAGATGTTGGAACATTGCTGCTATAACAGCCTCCACTCTTCTGGGAAGGCTTTCCACTAGATGTTGGAACATTGCTGCTATAACAGCCTCCACTCTTCTGGGAAGGCTTTCCACCAGATGTTGGAACATTACTGTTATAACAGCCTCCACTCTTCTGGGAAGGCTTTCCACTAGATGATGGAACATTGCTGCTATAACAGCCTCCACTCTTCAGGGAAGGCTTTCCACTAGATGTTGGAACATTGTTGCTATAACAGCCTCCACTCTTCTGGGAAGGCTTTCCACTAGATGATGGAACATTGCTGCTATAACAGCCTCCACTCTTCTGGGAAGGCTTTCCACTAGATGTTGGAACATTGCTGCTATAACAGCCTCCACTCTTCTGGGAAGGCTTTCCACTAGATGTTGGAACATTGCTGCTATAACAGCCTCCACTCTTCTGGGAAGGCTTTCCTCTAGATGTTGGAACATTGCTGCTATAACAGCCTCCACTCTTCTGGGAAGGCTTTCCACTAGATGTTGGAACATTGCTGCTATAACAGCCTCCACTCTTCTGGGAAGGCTTTCCACTAGATGTTGGAACATTGCTGCTATAACAGCCTCCACTCTTCTGGGAAGGCTTTCCACTAGATGTTGGAACATTGCTGCTATAACACCCTCCACTCTTCTGGGAAGGCTTTCCACTAGATGTTGGAACATTGCTGCTATAACACCCTCCACTCTTCTGGGAAGGCTTTCCACTAGATGTTGGAACATTGCTGCTATAACAGCCTCCACTCTTCTGGGAAGGCTTTCCACTAGATGTTGGAACATTGCTGTTATAACAGCCTCCACTCTTCTGGGAAGGCTTTCCACTAGATGTTGGAACATTGCTGCTATAACAGCCTCCACTCTTCTGGGAAGGCTTTCCACTAGATGTTGGAACATTGCTGCTATAACAGCCTCCACTCTTCTGGGAAGGATTTCCACTAGATGATGGAACATTGCTCCTAAAACAGCCTCCACTCTTCTGGGAAGGCTTTCCACTAGATGTCTGGGAAGGCTTTCCACTAGATGTTGGAACATTGCTGCTATAACAGCCTCCACTCTTCTGGGAAGGCTTTCCACTAGATGTTGGAACATTGCTGCTATAACAGCCTCCACTCTTCTGGGAAGGCTTTCCACTAGATGTTGGAACATTGCTGCTATAACAGCCTCCACTCTTCTGGGAAGGCTTTCCACTAGATGTAGGAACATTGCTGCTATAACAGCCTCCACTCTTCTGGGAATGCTTTCCACTAGAAGTTGGGACATTGCTGCAGGGACTTGCTTCCATTCAACCAGAAAAGCCTTAGTAAGGTGGGCACTGATGTTGGCCATTTAGGCCTGGCTCGCAGTCGGCGTTCCAATTCACCAAAAAGGGGTTAAATGGGATTGAGGTCAGGGCTCTGTGCAGGTCAGTCAAGTTCATCCACACCGATCTCGACAAACCATTTCTGTATGGACCTCGCTCCCAACATGACAATGCCCCATGCAGAACTAGGAAAGGGCCTTCCCCAAACTGTTGCAACAATGTTAGAAGCACAGAATTGTTTAGAATGTCAACGTATGGTGTAGTTTTAAGATTTCCCTTCACTGGAACTAAGGGGCCTAACCATTGTTCCTCCTCCACCAAAGTTTACAGTTTGCACTATGCATTCGGGGCAGGTCGAGTTCTACTGGCATCTGCCAGGTGGTGAAGCGTTATTCATCCCTCCAGAGCCTTTACAATGCTCCAGAGTCCAAAGGCGAGCTTTACACCACCCCAGTAGACGCTTAGCATTGCGCATGGTGATCTTAGGCTTGTGTGCAGCTGCACGGTCATGGAAACCCATTTCATGAAGCTCCCAACGAACAATTATTGCACTAACGTTGCTTCCAGAGGCAGTTTGGAACGAAGTAGTGAGTGTTACAACCGAGGACAGACGGTTTTTATACGCAATGCGCTTCAGCACTAGGACTTCCCGTTCTGTGAGCTTGTGTGGCCTACCACTTTGTGGCTGAGCCGTTGTTGCTCCTAGACGTTTTCCACTTCGCACTTACTGTTGACCGGGGCAGCTCTAGCAGGGCAGACATTTTACGAACTGACTTGTTGAAAAGTTGGCATCCTATGACGTTGTCACGTTGAAAGTCACTGAGCTCATCAGTAAGGCCCATTCTACTGACAATGTTTGTCTATGGAGATTGCATGGCTGTCTGCTCAGTTGTATACACCTGTTACAGGTGTGGCTGAATTAGCCGAATCCACTAATTTGAAGGGGTGTCCACATACTTTTGCATATAGAGAGCATTCGGAAAGTATTCACACCCCTTGACTTTTTCCACATTTTGTTACGTTACAGCCTTATTCTAAAATGTATTAAATAAAAAATCCTCAATCTACACAATACCCCATAATGACAAAGCGAAAACTTTTTAGAAATGTTAGCAAATTTATTACAAATAAAAAATAGATACCATATTTACATAAGTAAGCTTCAACGCCATACAACACTCCTTCACTCATGCTGACAAACATACCCTCGTAAAACTGACTATCATACCGATCCTTGACTTTGGCGATGTCATTTACAAAATAGCCTCCAACACTCTACTCAGCAAATTGGATGCAGTCTATCACAGTGCCATCCGTTTTGTCACCAAAGTCCCATATACTACCCACCACTGTGACCTGTATGCTCTCGTTGGCTGGCCCTCGCTTCGTATTCATCGCCGAACCCACTGGCTCCAGGTCATCTATAAGTCTTTGCTGGGTAAAGCCCCACCTTATCTCAGCTCACTGGTCACCATAGCAGCAATCACCCGTAGGACGCGCTCCAGCAGGTTTCTCTCACTGGTCATCCCCAAAACCAACACTTACTTTTGCCGCCTTTCCTTCCAGTTTTCTGCTGCCAATGACAGGAACGAATTTCAAAAATCTGAAGCTGGAGACTCATATCTCCCTCACTAACTTTAAGCATCAGCTGTCAGAGCAGCTCACAGATCACTGCACCTGTACACAGCCCATCTGTAAATAGCCCACCCAACTACCTCATCCCCATACTATTACTTACCCTCTTGCTCTTTTGCACCCCAGTATCTCTACTTGTATATCATCATCTGGCACCATCCCTACGGTGAAGCATGGTGGTGGCAGCATCATGCTGTGGGGATGTTTCACAGCGGCAGGAACTGGGAGACTAGTCAGGATCGAGGGAAAGATGAACGGAGCAAAGTACAAAGAGATCCTTGATGAAAACCTGCTCCAGAGTGCTCAGGACCTCAGACTGGGGCAAAGGTTAACCTTCCAACAAGATAACGACCCTAAGCACAGCCAAGACAACACAGGAGTGACTTTGGGACAAGTCTCAATGTCCTTGAGCGGCCAGCCAGAGCCCGGACTTGAACCCAATCGAACATGTCTGGAGAGATCTGAAAATAGCAGTGCAGCAAAGATGCCCAACCAACCTGACAGAGCTTGAGAGGATCTGCAGAGAAGAATGGGAGAAACTCCCAAATACACATGTGCAAAGCCTGTAGAGTCATACCCAAGAAGACTCAAGGCTGTAATTGCTGCCAAAGGTGCTTTACCAAAGGAAATAGTAAACAGTATGTTTTTTATATTTTATAAATCTGCAAAAATGTATAAAAAATAAACTTTTGCTTTGTCATTATGGGGAAGATTGATGAGGGAAAACCCCCAATTTAATCCATTTTAGAATAAGGCTGTAATGAACAAAACGTGGAAAAAGTCAAGGGATCTGAATACTTTCCAAATGCACACACACAGTCAAAAGTCTTAGAACACCTCATTTAAGGGTTTTTCTTTATTTTTATTATTTTCTACATTGTAGAATAATAGTGAAGACATCAAAACTATGAAATAACACATATGGAATAATGTAGTTACCAAAAAAGCGTTAAACAAATCAAAATATATTTTATATTTGAGATTCTTCAAAGTAGCCACCCTTTGCCTTGATGACAGCTTTGCACACTCTTGGCATTCTCTCAACCAGCTTCATGAGGTAGTCGCCTGGAATGCATTTCAATTAACAGGTGTGCATTGTTAAAAGTTCATTTGTGGAATTTCTATTCTTCTTAATTCGCTTGAGCCAATCAGTTGTGTTGTGGCAAGGAGGGGTGGTTTACAGAAGACAGCCCTATTTGGCAAAAGACCAAGTCCATATTATAGCAAGAACAGCTCAAATAAGCAAAGAGAAATGACAGTGCATCATTACTTTAAGACATGAAGGTCTGTCAATACGGAACATTTGAAGAACTTTGAAAGTTTTTTCAAGTGCAGTCGCAAAAACCATCAAGCGCTATGATGAAACTGGCTCTTATGAGGACCGCCACAGGAAAGGAAGACCCAGAGTTACCTCTGCTGCAGAGGATAAGTTCATTAGAGTTACCAGCCTCAGAAATTTCAGCCAGATAAATGCTTCACAGAATTCAAGAAACAGACACATCAACTATAATGTGTGAATCAGGCCTTCATGGTCACATTGCTGCAAAGAAACCACTACTAAAGGACACCAATAATAATAAGAGGCTTGTTTGGGTCAAGAAACACGAGCAATGGACATTAGACCGATGGAAATGTGTCCTTTGGTCTGTAGTCGTAATTGGAGATTTATGGTTCCAACCACCGTGTCTTTGTAAGACGCAGTGTGGGTGAACGGATCATCTCCGCATGTGTATTTCCCACCATGGAGGAGAAGGTGTGATGGTGTGGGGGTGATTTGCTGGTGACACTGTCAGTGATTTATTTAGAATTCAAGGCACACTTAACCAGCATGGCTACCACAGCATTCTGCAGCGATACACCATCCCATCTGGTTTGCACTTAGTCGGACTATCATTTGTTTTTCAACAGGACAATGACCCAACACACCTCCAGGCTGTGTAAGAGCTATTTGACCTAGAAGGAGTGTGATGGAGTGCTGCATCAGATGACCTGGCCTCCACAATCACCCGACCTCAACCCCCGACCTCAACCTAATTGAGATGGTTTGGGATGAGTCGGACCACAGAGTGAAGGAAAAGCGGCCAACAAGTGCTCAGCATGTGGGAACTACTTCAAGACTGTTGGAAAAGCATTCCAGGTGAAGCTGGTTGAGAGAATGCCAAGAGTGTACAAAACTGTCATCAAAGCAAAGGGTGGCTATTTGAAGAATTTCAAATATAAAACATATTTTGATTTGTTTAACACGTTTTTGGTTACTACATGATTCCATATGTGTTATTTCTTCATTATTATTGTACAATGTAGAAAATAGTAAAAAATTAAGAAAAACTTTTGAATGAGTAGGTGTGTCCAAACTTTTGACTGGTACTGTACATAAAGCTGTAGAATAAAGCTGTCGTACCTCGTCTATGTAGACCGGTTCAGGCTCAGGCTCTATGCTCTCCACTTGGACCTCCTCACTGAATTGTACTGTCTTCTTTTCTGTCTTCACTGTGGACACAAGACAGTCAGGGGGACATGGAGGCAGTCATGGTTTTATATTTTTAACCCCTATTTTATCTGGTAAATTGTCCGAGAACACATTCTCATTTACAGCAACAATCTGGGGAATAGTTACAGAGGAGACATGGAGACAGCCAGGGCGACAGTGTGTGTGTGGGCACGTATGTGTGCGTCAGGTTTTCCGTTAAGAGGTAATAGGCGGCTTTTGGCAGATTATAAAAAACAAAATTGGCTCCTGCCAATTGTCCAGGAGAAGAAAAAAAAAAATCTAAATTGCGAAACACTGCTTTTTAGCCTATTAGTTGATGGAAATACCAGTTAAATACATTTCACTGGGCATGCTCATCAGTCTATAGGTTCATTTCCATAATTTAGTGGAATTAAATTGCTGCATATGTATATTCGTTACATGACTCTTATTCGTCACACAGGCACAGCACTCAGATACATGTCGGACGGCACGAGAGCTGCTGCATCTCAAACTGCTAATTGGTTGGATGTTTCCAGCCAAATCATTGCGCAACAATTCTAAATGCAAACCCGTGTTGAGCTACTATTTGTATTTCTCAAGTGGTGATTGAAGTGTGCTTCCCATTCACCATTGTAATGTATAGGCAACGGAAGACAGTCTTCCTCAGCGCATCACACACCACTTTGCAATGAGCTGGAGGTTTTTAACCACATATGAGACATGTCTTACCTTGCTTCGAAGTTGCCTAGCCAAAATCAGACCATATCCATGGAGGTAATTATTTAAAAAAATACTCCCACATGCCATTGAAACCAATAGTCCATTATTTTATAGACTTCATATGCCATTGAAACCAGCATTTTATAATGCTCTATAGGTTTTCAAATCAACGTAATTTTCATATTAGCGTCCTATGCTAGTTGATGATAATCCTAGTTATATTAGCATCCCATGCTAGTTGATGATCATCCTAGTTATATTAGCATCCCATGCTAGTTGATGATCATCCTAGTCATATTAGCAACCCATGCTAGTTGATGATAATCCTAGTTATATTAGCATCCCATGCTAGTTGATGATCATCCTAGTTATATTAGCATCCCATGCTAGTTGATGATCATCCTAGTCATATTAGCAACCCATGCTAGTTGATGATAATCCTAGTCATATTAGCATCCCATGCTAGTTGATGATAAACCTAGTCATATTAGCATCCCATGCTAGTTGATGATAAACCTAGTCATATTAGCATCCCATGCTAGTTAATGATAATCCTAGTCATATTAGCATCCCATGCTAGTTGATGATAAACCTAGTTATATTAGCAACCCATGCTAGTTGATGATAATCCTAGTTATATTAGCAACCCATGCTAGTTAATGCATCTTTCGATCTCCCCTCTTTCTACATTTCTAACAGATATTTTCATCTATGTCACATGAAACCGCTTGAGCACTTTTGACAACTGTGTTTTCCCGCTAATTGCATTATGGAACGAACATTAGCGCATAGCCTACTGCCTTGTGCACATTGCTGCAGTTATAATGTGAAGAAATAATACTTTATCAACATTAAGCTAAATGTTATTATCTGTTGCAACAGACTCCTTGCTTGCTTTAAAACGTTTGTTTATTTTAATGTAGCCTAGGCCTACTGGTTGTATGCATTTGGGATCTACCGTCCCACAACTGTCCCAGAGTCTGTTTGCAATAGGATATTACTTTCTCAACAAACTTTTCTACTATGGGGATAGTTAGATTGACATAGGCTTGTGATTCTGCTTCTCGTTACTGGTCTTGTTGGCTGAGGAAAAGTACATGTGGAATGTTACTCTAACATCTTCAAAGTGCGCATCGGAAACCACGCTCGGTGCATTCTCGACTTGGATGTTCTATTTAGATTAATGACCATAATGTAAATGTGATTTCTGTCATTCTGAGCACCGTGAGTGGATGCCCTAATCCGGTTACGTTTGTCAAATGTCCGGTAAATTAAAATGCTGGTGGTCAAATGACTGCTGCCACATCTTCCTACCAGAAACCCTGGTGCATGTGAACTCACTCATCTCAGGCTCTGCAGTCAGATCAGCCGTTACAAAGTTTGAGGGGAATAGTCCAACTCCCTGATACGTTTCTCCTTTCCACCAGTTGGGGTCACTGAAACCCCAAAATACAGCCTGTTAGTGAACAGTAAGGACTGGTTTCCCAGACACAGCCCAGAAGAACCACTACTCCTGGACTAGACCGGGGCCCACTACTCCTGGACTAGACCGGGGCCCACTACTCCTGGACTAGACCGGGGCCCACTACTCCTGGACTAGACCGGGGCCCACTACTCCTGGACTAGACCGGGGCCCACTACTCCTGGACTAGACCGGGGCCCACTACTCCTGGACTAGACCGGGGCCCACTACTCCTGGACTAGACCGGGGCCCACTACTCCTGGACTAGACCGGGGCCCACTACTCCTGGACTAGACCGGGGCCCACTACTCCTGGACTAGACCGGGGCCCACTACTCCTGGACTAAACAGGGCCCACTACTCCTGGACTAAACAGGGCCCACTACTCCTGGACTAGACAGGGCCCACTACTCCTGGACTAGACAGGGCCCACTACTCCTGGACTAGACAGGGCCCACTACTCCTGGACTAGACAGGGCCCACTACTCCTGGACTAGACCGGGCCCACTACTCCTGGACTAGACCGGGCCCACTACTCCTGGACTAGACCGGGCCCACTACTCCTGGACTAGACCGGGCCCACTACTCCTGGACTAGACCGGGCCCACTACTCCTGGACTAGACCGGGCCCACTACTCCTGGACTAGACCGGGCCCACTACTCCTGGACTAAACCGGGCCCACTACTCCTGGACTAAACCGGGCCCACTACTCCTGGACTAGACCGGGCCCACTACTCCTGGACTAGACCGGGCCCACTACTCCTGGACTAGACAGGGCCCACTACTCCTGGACTAAACAGGGCCCACTACTCCTGGACTAAACAGGGCCCACTACTCCTGGACTAAACAGGGCCCACTACTCCTGGACTAAACAGGGCCCACTACTCCTGGACTAGACCGGGCCCACTACTCCTGGACTAGACAGGGCCCACTACTCCTGGACTAGACCGGGGCCCACTACTCCTGGACTAGACCGGGGCCCACTACTCCTGGACTAGACCGGGGCCCACTACTCCTGGACTAGACCGGGGCCCACTACTCCTGGACTAGACCGGGGCCCACTACTCCTGGACTAGACCGGGGCCCACTACTCCTGGACTAGACCGGGGCCCACTACTCCTGGACTAGACCGGGGCCCACTACTCCTGGACTAGACCGGGCCCACTACTCCTGGACTAAACAGGGCCCACTACTCCTGGACTAAACAGGGCCCACTACTCCTGGACTAAACAGGGCCCACTACTCCTGGACTAAACAGGGCCCACTACTCCTGGACTAAACAGGGCCCACTACTCCTGGACTAAACAGGGCCCACTACTCCTGGACTAGACCGGGCCCACTACTCCAGGACTAAACAGGGCCACTATTCCTCAGTAGACCCATTACACCTGGACTAAACAGCACACTATGGTAGGGATATGGTTTAGGGTTGGAATGGTAGGGATAGGGTTTAGGGTTGGTATGGTAGGGATAGGGTTTAGGGTTGGTATGGTAGGGATATGGTTTAGGGTTGGTATGGCAAGGATAGGGTTTAGGGTTGGTATGGTAGGGTTTAGGGTTTAGTGGTATGGCAGGGATAGGATTAGGGTTGGTATGGTAGGGATGGGGTTTAGGGTTGGTATGGTAGGGATAGTGGTATGGTAGGGATAGGGTTTAAGGTTGGTATGGTAGGGATAGGGTTTAGGGTTGGTATGGTAGGGATAGGGTTTAGGGTTGGTATGGTAGGGATAGTGGTATGGTAGGGATATGGTTTAGGGTTGGTATGGCAAGGATAGGGTTTAGTGGTATGGCAGGGATAGGATTAGGGTTGGTATGGTAGGGATGGGGTTTAGGGTTGGTATGGTAGGGATAGTGGTATGGTAGGGATAGGGTTTAAGGTTGGTATGGTAGGGATAGGGTTTAGGGTTGGTATGGTAGGGATAGTGGTATGGTAGGGATAGGGTTTGGGGTTGGTATGGTAGGGATAGGGTTTAGTGGTATGGCAGGGATAGGATTAGGGTTGGTATGGCAGGGATTGGGTTTAGGGTTGGTATGGTAGGGATAGGGTTTGTATGGTAGGGATAGGGTTTGTATGGTAGGGATAGGGTTTGTATGGTAGGGATAGGGTTTAGGGTTGGTATGGTAGGGATAGGGTTTAGGGTTGGTATGGTAGGGATAGGGTATAGGGTTGGTATGGTAGGGATAGGGTTGGTATGGTAGGGATAGGGTTTAGGGTTGGTATGGTAGGGATAGGGTTTGGGGTTGGTATGGTAGGGATAGGGTTTATGGTTGGTATGGTAGGGATAGGGTTTAGTGGTATGGCAGGGATAGGGTTTAGTGGTATGGCAGGGATAGGATTAGGGTTGGTATGGTAGGGATAGGGTTTAGTGGTATGGCAGGGATAGGATTAGGGTTGGTATGGTAGGGATAGGATTAGGGTTGGTATGGTAGGGATAGGATTAGGGTTGGTATGGTAGGGATAGGGTTTAGGGTTGGTATGGTAGAGATAGGGTTTAGTGGTATGGCAGGGATAGGATTATGGTTGGTATGGTAGGGATAGGGTTAGTGGTATGGCAGGGATAGGATTAGGGTTGGTATGATAGGGATATGGTTGGTATGGTAGGGATAGCGGTATGGTAGGGATGGGGTTTAGTGGTATGGTAGGGATAGGGATAGTGGTATGGTAGGGATAGGGTTTAGGGTTGGTATGGTAGGGATAGGGTTGGTATGGTAGGGATAGCGGTATGGTAGGGATGGGGTTTAGGGTTGGTATGGTAGGGATAGGGTTTAGGGTTGGTATGGTAGGGATAGGGTTTAGGGTTGGTATGGCAGGGATAGGGTTTAGGGTTGGTATGGTAGGGATAGGGTTTAGGGTTAGTATGGTAGGGATAGGGTTTAGGGTTGGTATGGTAGGGATAGGGTTTAGGGTTGGTATGGTAGGGATAGGGTTGGTATGGTAGGGATAGGGTTTGTTATGGTAGGGATAGGGTTTGTATGGTAGGGATAGGGTTTGTATGGTAGGGATAGGGTTGGTATGGTAGGGATAGGGTTGGTATGGTAGGGATAGGGTTTAGGGTTGGTATGGTAGGGATAGTGGTATGGTAGGGATAGGGTTTAGGGTTGGAATGGCAGGGATAGGGTTTAGGGTCGGAATGGCAGGGATAGTGGTATGTTAGGGATAGTGGTATGGTAGGGATAGGGTTTAGGGTTGGTATGGTAGGGATAGGGTTTAGGGTTGGTATGGTAGGGATAGGGTTAGTGGTATGGTAGGGATAGGGTTTAGGGTTGGTATGGTAGGGATAGGGTTTAGGGTTGGTATGGTAGGGATAGGGTTTAGGGTTGGTATGGTAGGGAAAGGGGTTTAGTGGTATGGCAGGGATAGGATTAGGGTTGGTATGATAGGGATATGGTTGGTATGGTAGGGATAGCGGTATGGTAGGGATGGGGTTTAGTGGTATGGTAGGGATAGGGATAGTGGTATGGTAGGGATAGGGTTCAGGGTTGGTATGGTAGGGATAAGTTTGGTATGGTAGGGATAGCGGTATGGTAGGGATGGGGTTTAGGGTTGGTATGGTAGGGATAGGGTTTAGCGTTGGTATGGTAGGGATAGGGTTTAGGGTTGGTATGGCAGGGATAGGGTCTAGGGTTGGTATGGTAGGGATAGGGTTTAGGGTTAGTATGGTAGGGATAGGGTTTAGGGTTGGTATGGTAGGGATAGGGTTTAGGGTTGGTATGGTAGGGATAGGGTTTAGGGTTGGTATGGTAGGGATAGGGTTGGTATGGTAGGGATAGGGTTTGTTATGGTAGGGATAGGGTTTGTATGGTAGGGATAGGGTTGGTATGGTAGGGATAGGGTTGGTATGGTAGGGATAGGGTTTAGGGTTGGAATGGCAGGGATAGTGGTATGGTAGGGATAGTGGTATGGTAGGGATAGGGTTTAGGGCTGGAATGGCAGGGATAGGGTTTAGGGTCGGAATGGCAGGGATAGTGGTATGTTAGGGATAGTGGTATGGTAGGGATAGGGTTTAGGGTTGGTATGGTAGGGATAGGGTTTAGGGTTGGTATGGTAGGGATAGGGTTTAGGGTTGGTATGGTAGGGATAGGGTTTGTATGGTAGGGATAGGGTTGGTATGGTAGGGATAGGGTTTAGGGTTGGTATGGTAGGGTTTAGGGTTGGTATGGTAGGGATAGGGTTGGTATGGTAGGGATAGGGTTTAGGGTTGGTATGGTAGGGATAGGGTTTAGGGTTGGAATGGTAGGGATAGGGTTTAGGGTTGGAATGGCAGGGACAGTGGCATGGTAGGGATAGTGGTATGGTAGGGATAGGGTTAGGGTTGGTATGGTAGGGATATGGTTAGGGTTGGTATGGTAGGGATATGGTTAGGGTTGGTATGGTAGGGATAGGGTTTAGGGTTGGAATGGCAGGGATAGGGTTTAGGGTTGGTATGGCAGGGATAGTGGTATGTTAGGGATAGGGTTTAGGTTTGGAATGGCCGGGATAGTGGTATGTTAGGGATAGGGTTTAGGGTTGGTATGGCAGGGATAGGGTTAGGGTTGGTATGGCAGGGATAGGGTTTAGGGTTGGTATGGCAGGGATAGGGTTTAGGGTTGGTATGGTAGGGATAGGGTTCAGGGTTGGTATGGTAGGGATAGGGTTTAGGGTTGATATGGTAGGGATAGGGTTCAGGGTTGATATGGTAGGGATAGGGTTTAGGGTTAGTATGGCAGGGATAGGGTTTAGGGTTGGTATGGTAGGGATAGGGTTTAGGGTTGGTATGGTAGGGATAGGGTTTAGGGTTGGTATGGTAGGGATAGGGTTTAGGGTTGGTATGGCAGGGATAGGGTTTAGGGTTGGTATGGCAGGGATAGTGGTATGGTAGGGATAGTGGTATGTTAGGGATAGGGTTTAGGGTTGGTATGGTAGGGATAGGGTTTAGGGTTGGTATGGTAGGGATAGGGTTTAGGGTTGGTATGGTAGGGATAGGGTTTAGGGTTGGTATGGTAGGGATAGGGTTTAGGGTTGGTATGGCAGGGATAGGGTTTAGGGTTGGTATGGCAGGGATAGGAGTAGGGTTGGTATGGTAGGGATAGGAGTAGGGTTGGTATGGTAGGGATAGGGTTTAGGGTTGGTATGTTAGGGATAGGGTTTAGGGTTGGTATGGCAGGGATAGTGGTATGGTAGGGATAGGGTTTAGGGTTGGAATGGTAGGGATAGGGTTTAGGGTTGGTATGGTAGGGATAGGGTTGGTATGGTAGGGATAGGGTTTGTTATGGTAGGGATAGGGTTTGTTATGGTAGGGATAGGGTTTGTATGGTAGGGATAGGGTTTAGGGTTGGAATGGCAGGGATAGTGTTATGGTAGGGATAGTGGTATGGTAGGGATAGGGTTTAGGGTTGGAATGGCAGGGATAGGGTTAAGGGTCGGAATGGCAGGGATAGTGGTATGTTAGGGATAGTGGTATGGTAGGGATAGGGTTTAGGGTTGGTATGGTAGGGATAGGGTTTAGGGTTGGTATGGTAGGGATAGGGTTTAGGGTTGGAATGGTAGGGATAGGGTTTAGGGTTGGTATGGTAGGGATAGGGTTTGTATGGTAGGGATAGGGTTTAGGGTTGGTATGGTAGGGTTTAGGGTTGGTATGGTAGGGTTTAGGGTTGGTATGGTAGGGATAGTGTTTGTATGGTAGGGATAGGGTTTGTATGGTAGGGATAGGGTTTGTATGGTAGGGATAGGGTTTGTATGGTAGGGATAGGGTTTAGGGTTGGAATGGTAGGGATAGGGTTTAGGGTTGGAATGGTAGGGATAGGGTTTAGGGTTGGAATGGCAGGGACAGTGGCATGGTAGGGATAGTGGTATGGTAGGGATAGGGTTTGTATGGTAGGGATAGGGTTTGTATGGTAGGGATAGGGTTTGTATGGTAGGGATAGGGTTTGTATGGTAGGGATAGGGTTTGTATGGTAGGGATAGGGTTTGTATGGTAGGGATAGGGTTTAGGGTTGGTATGGTATGGTAGGGATAGGGTTTAGGGTTGGTATGGTATGGTAGGGATAGGGTTTAGGGTTGGTATGGTAGGGATAGGGTTAGGGTTGGTATGGTAGGGATAGGGTTAGGGTTGGTATGGCAGTGATAGGGTTTAGGGTTGGTATGGTAGGGATAGGGTTCAGGGTTGGTATGGTAGGGATAGGGTTCAGGGTTGATATGGTAGGGATAGGGTTTAGGGTTGGTATGGTAGGGATAGGGTTTAGGGATGGAATGGTAGGGATAGGGTTTAGGGTTGGTATGTTAGGGATAGGGTTTAGGGTTGGTATGGCAGGGATAGGGTTAGGGTTGGTATGGTAGGGATAGGGTTTAGGGTTGGTATGGTAGGGATAGGGTTAGGGTTGGTATGGTAGGGATAGGGTTTAGGGTTGGTATGGTAGGGATAGGGTTTAGGGTTGGTATGGTAGGGATAGGGTTTAGGGTTGGTATGGTAGGGATAGGGTTTAGGGTTGGTATGGCAGGGATAGGATTAGGGTTGGTATGGTAGGGATAGGGTTTAGGGTTGGTATGGTAGGGATAGTATTTAGGGTTGGTATGGCAGGGATAGGGTTGGTATGGCAGGGATAGGGATTAGGGTTGGTATGGCAGGGATAGGGTTTAGGGTTGGTATGGCAGGGATAGGGTTTAGGGTTGGTATGGTAGGGATAGGGTTCAGGGTTGGTATGGTAGGGATAGGGTTTAGGGTTGATATGGTAGGGATAGGGTTCAGGGTTGATATGGTAGGGATAGGGTTTAGGGTTGGTATGGTAGGGATAGGGTTTAGGGTTGGTATGGTAGGGATAGGGTTTAGGGTTGGTATGGCAGGGATAGGGTTTAGGGTTGGTATGGCAGGGATAGTGGTATGGTAGGGATAGTGGTATGTTAGGGATAGGGTTTAGGGTTGGTATGGCAGGGATAGGGTTTAGGGTTGGTATGGTAGGGATAGGGTTTAGGGTTGGTATGGTAGGGATAGGGTTTAGGGTTGGTATGGTAGGGATAGGGTTTAGGGTTGGTATGGTAGGGATAGGGTTTAGGGTTGGTATGGCAGGGATAGGGTTTAGGGTTGGTACGGCAGGGATAGGAGTAGGGTTGGTATGGTAGGGATAGGGTTTAGGGTTGGTATGTTAGGGATAGGGTTTAGGGTTGGTATGGCAGGGATAGTGGTATGGTAGGGATAGGGTTTAGGGTTGGAATGGTAGGGATAGGGTTTAGGGTTGGGTATGGTAGGGATAGGGTTGGTATGGTAGGGATAGGGTTTGTTATGGTAGGGATAGGGTTTGTTATGGTAGGGATAGGGTTTGTATGGTAGGGATAGGGTTTAGGGTTGGAATGGCAGGGATAGTGTTATGGTAGGGATAGTGGTATGGTAGGGATAGGGTTTAGGGTTGGAATGGCAGGGATAGGGTTAAGGGTCGGAATGGCAGGGATAGTGGTATGTTAGGGATAGTGGTATGGTAGGGATAGGGTTTAGGGTTGGTATGGTAGGGATAGGGTTTAGGGTTGGTATGGTAGGGATAGGGTTTAGGGTTGGAATGGTAGGGATAGGGTTTAGGGTTGGTATGGTAGGGATAGGGTTTGTATGGTAGGGATAGGGTTTAGGGTTGGTATGGTAGGGTTTAGGGTTGGTATGGTAGGGTTTAGGGTTGGTATGGTAGGGATAGGGTTTGTATGGTAGGGATAGGGTTTGTATGGTAGGGATAGGGTTTGTATGGTAGGGATAGGGTTTAGGGTTGGAATGGTAGGGATAGGGTTTAGGGTTGGAATGGTAGGGATAGGGTTTAGGGTTGGAATGGCAGGGACAGTGGCATGGTAGGGATAGTGGTATGGTAGGGATAGGGATAGGGTTTGTATGGTAGGGATAGGGTTTGTATGGTAGGGATAGGGTTTGTATGGTAGGGATAGGGTTTGTATGGTAGGGATAGGGTTTGTATGGTAGGGATAGGGTTTGTATGGTAGGGATAGGGTTTAGGGTTGGTATGGTATGGTAGGGATAGGGTTTAGGGTTGGTATGGTATGGTAGGGATAGGGTTTAGGGTTGGTATGGTAGGGATAGGGTTAGGGTTGGTATGGTAGGGATAGGGTTAGGGTTGGTATGGCAGTGATAGGGTTTAGGGTTGGTATGGTAGGGATAGGGTTCAGGGTTGGTATGGTAGGGATAGGGTTCAGGGTTGATATGGTAGGGATAGGGTTTAGGGTTGGTATGGTAGGGATAGGGTTTAGGGATGGAATGGTAGGGATAGGGTTTAGGGTTGGTATGTTAGGGATAGGGTTTAGGGTTGGTATGGCAGGGATAGGGTTAGGGTTGGTATGGTAGGGATAGGGTTTAGGGTTGGTATGGTAGGGATAGGGTTAGGGTTGGTATGGTAGGGATAGGGTTTAGGGTTGGTATGGTAGGGATAGGGTTTAGGGTTGGTATGGTAGGGATAGGGTTTAGGGTTGGTATGGTAGGGATAGGGTTTAGGGTTGGTATGGCAGGGATAGGATTAGGGTTGGTATGGTAGGGATAGGGTTTAGGGTTGGTATGGTAGGGATAGTATTTAGGGTTGGTATGGCAGGGATAGGGTTGGTATGGCAGGGATAGGGATTAGGGTTGGTATGGTAGGGATAGGGTTTAGGGTTGGTATGTTAGGGATAGGGTTTAGGGTTGGTATGGCAGGGATAGTGGTAGGGTAGGGATAGGGTTTAGGGTTGGAATGGTAGGGATAGTGGCATGGTAGGGATAGTGGTATGGTAGGGATAGGGATAGGGTTTGTATGGTAGGGATAGGGTTTGTATGGTAGGGATAGGGTTTGTATGGTAGGGATAGGGTTTGTATGGTAGGGATAGGGTTTGTATGGTAGGGATAGGGTTTGTATGGTAGGGATAGGGTTTAGGGTTGGTATGGTATGGTAGGGATAGGGTTTAGGGTTGGTATGGTATGGTAGGGATAGGGTTTAGGGTTGGTATGGTAGGGATAGGGTTAGGGTTGGTATGGTAGGGATAGGGTTAGGGTTGGTATGGCAGGGATAGGGTTTAGGGTTGGTATGGTAGGGATAGGGTTCAGGGTTGGTATGGTAGGGATAGGGTTCAGGGTTGATATGGTAGGGATAGGGTTTAGGGTTGGTATGGTAGGGATAGGGTTTAGGGATGGAATGGTAGGGATAGGGTTTAGGGATGGAATGGTAGGGATAGGGTTTAGGGTTGGTATGGCAGGGATAGGGTTTAGGGTTGGTATGGCAGGGATAGTGGTATGGTAGGGATAGTGGTATGTTAGGGATAGGGTTTAGGGTTGGTATGGCAGGGATAGGGTTAGGGTTGGTATGGTAGGGATAGGGTTTAGGGGTGGTATGGTAGGGATAGGGTTTAGGGTTGGTATGGTAGGGATAGGGTTTAGGGTTGGTATGGTAGGGATAGGGTTTAGGGTTGGTATGGCAGGGATAGTGGTATGGTAGGGATAGTGGTATGGCAGGGATAGGATTAGGGTTGGTATGTTAGGGATAGGGTTTAGGGTTTGTATGGCAGGGATAGTGGTATGGTAGGGATAGGGTTTAGGGTTGGAATGGTAGGGATAGTGGTATGGTAGGGATAGTGGTATGTTAGGGATAGGGTTTAGGGTTGGTATGGCAGGGATAGGGTTAGGGTTGGTATGGTAGGGATAGGGTTTAGGGTTGGTATGGTAGGGATAGGGTTTAGGGTTGGTATGGTAGGGATAGGGTTTAGGGTTGGCATGGTAGGGATAGGGTTTAGGGTTGGTATGGCAGGGATAGGATTAGGGTTGGTATGGTAGGGATAGGGTTTAGGGTTGGTATGGCAGGGATAGGGTTGGTATGGCAGGGATAGGGTTGGTATGGCAGGGATAGGGATTAGGGTTGGTATGGTAGGGATAGGGTTTAGGGTTGGTATGTTAGGGATAGGGTTTAGGGTTGGTATGGCAGGGATAGTGGTACGGTAGGGATAGGGTTTAGGGTTGGAATGGTAGGGATAGGGTTTAGGGTTGGTATGGTAGGGATAGGGTTTAGGGTTGGAATGGCAGGGATAGGTTTTAGGGTTGATATGGTAGGGATAGGGTTTGGTAGGGATAGGGTTTAGGGTTGGTATGGCAGGGATAGGGTTGGTATGGCAGGGATAGGGTTGGTATGGTAGGGATAGGGTTTAGGGTTGGTATGTTAGGGGTAGGGTTTAGGGTTGGTATGGTAGGGATAGTGGTATGTTAGGGATAGGGTTTAGGGTTGGTATGGCAGGGATAGGGTTGATATGGCAGGGATAGGGATTAGGGTTGGTATGGTAGGGATAGGGTTTAGGGTTGGTATGTTAGGGATAGGGTTTAGGGTTGGTATGGCAGGGATAGTGGTATGGTAGGGATAGGGTTTAGGGTTGGAATGGTAGGGATAGGGTTTAGGGTTGGTATGGTAGGGATAGGGTTTAGATTTGGAATGGTAGGGATAGGGTTTAGGGTTGGAATGGCAGGGATAGGGTTTAGGGTTGGAATGGCAGGGATAGGGTTTAGGGTTGGTATGGTAGGGATAGGGTTTAGGGTTGGAATGGCAGGGATAGTGGTATGGTAGGGATAGGGTTTAGGGTTGGTATGGTAGGGATAGCATTTAGGGTTGGTATGGTAGGCATAGGGTTTAGGGTTGGTATGGTAGGGTTTAGGGTTGGAATGGCAGGGATAGGGTTTAGGGTTGGTATGGTAGGGATAGGGTTTAGGGTTGGAATGGCAGGGATAGGGTTTAGGGTTGGTATGGTAGGGTTTAGGGTTGGAATGGCAGGGATAGGGTTTAGGGCTGGCATGGTAGGGATAGGGTTTAGGGTTGGAATGGCAGGGATAGGGTTTAGGGTCGGAATGGCAGGGATAGTGGTATGTTAGGGATAGTGGTATGGTAGGGATAGGGTTAGGGTTGGTATGGTAGGGATAGGGTTTGTATGGTAGGGATAGGGTTTGTATGGTAGGGATAGGGTTTGTATGGTAGGGATAGGGTTTGTATGGTAGGGATAGGGTTTGTATGGTAGGGATAGGGTTTAGGGTTGGTATGGTATGGTAGGGATAGGGTTTAGGGTTGGTATGGTATGGATAGGGTTTAGGGTTGGTATGGTAGGGATAGGGTTAGGGTTGGTATGGTAGGGATAGGGTTTAGGGTTGGTATGGTAGGGATAGGGTTTAGGGTTGGTATGGCAGGGATAGGGTTTAGGGTTGGAATGGCAGGGATAGGGTTTAGGGTCGGAATGGCAGGGATAGTGGTATGTTAGGGATAGTGGTATGGTAGGGATAGGGTTTAGGGTTGGTATGGTAGGGTTGGGTTTAGGGTTTTTATGGTAGGGATAGGGTTTAGGGTTGGTATGGTAGGGATAGGGGTTAGGGTTGGAATGGTAGGGATAGGGTTTAGGGTTGGTATGGTAGGGATAGGGTTTGTATGGTAGGGATAGGGTTTAGGGTTGGTATGGTAGGGTTTAGGGTTGGTATGGTAGGGTTTAGGGTTGGTATGGTAGGGTTTAGGGTTGGTATGGTAGGGATAGGGTTTAGGGTTGGTATGGTAGGGATAGGGTTTAGGGTTGGTATGGCAGGGATAGGGTTTAGGGTTGGTATGGTAGGGATAGGGTTCAGGGTTGGTATGGTAGGGATAGGGTTTAGGGTTGATATGGTAGGGATAGGGTTCAGGGTTGATATGGTAGGGATAGGGTTTAGGGTTGGTATGGTAGGGATAGGGTTTAGGGTTGGTATGGTAGGGATAGGGTTTAGGGTTGGTATGGCAGGGATAGGGTTTAGGGTTGGTATGGCAGGGATAGTGGTATGGTAGGGATAGTGGTATGTTAGGGATAGGGTTTAGGGTTGGTATGGCAGGGATAGGGTTTAGGGTTGGTATGGTAGGGATAGGGTTTAGGGTTGGTATGGTAGGGATAGGGTTTAGGGTTGGTATGGTAGGGATAGGGTTTAGGGTTGGTATGGTAGGGATAGGGTTTAGGGTTGGTATGGCAGGGATAGGATTAGGGTTGGTATGGTAGGGATAGGGTTTAGGGTTGGTATGGTAGGGATAGTATTTAGGGTTGGTATGGCAGGGATAGGGTTGGTATGGCAGGGATAGGGATTAGGGTTGGTATGGCAGGGATAGGGTTTAGGGTTGGTATGGCAGGGATAGGGTTTAGGGTTGGTATGGTAGGGATAGGGTTCAGGGTTGGTATGGTAGGGATAGGGTTTAGGGTTGATATGGTAGGGATAGGGTTCAGGGTTGATATGGTAGGGATAGGGTTTAGGGTTGGTATGGTAGGGATAGGGTTTAGGGTTGGTATGGTAGGGATAGGGTTTAGGGTTGGTATGGCAGGGATAGGGTTTAGGGTTGGTATGGCAGGGATAGTGGTATGGTAGGGATAGTGGTATGTTAGGGATAGGGTTTAGGGTTGGTATGGCAGGGATAGGGTTTAGGGTTGGTATGGTAGGGATAGGGTTTAGGGTTGGTATGGTAGGGATAGGGTTTAGGGTTGGTATGGTAGGGATAGGGTTTAGGGTTGGTATGGTAGGGATAGGGTTTAGGGTTGGTATGGCAGGGATAGGGTTTAGGGTTGGTACGGCAGGGATAGGAGTAGGGTTGGTATGGTAGGGATAGGGTTTAGGGTTGGTATGTTAGGGATAGGGTTTAGGGTTGGTATGGCAGGGATAGTGGTATGGTAGGGATAGGGTTTAGGGTTGGAATGGTAGGGATAGGGTTTAGGGTTGGGTATGGTAGGGATAGGGTTGGTATGGTAGGGATAGGGTTTGTTATGGTAGGGATAGGGTTTGTTATGGTAGGGATAGGGTTTGTATGGTAGGGATAGGGTTTAGGGTTGGAATGGCAGGGATAGTGTTATGGTAGGGATAGTGGTATGGTAGGGATAGGGTTTAGGGTTGGAATGGCAGGGATAGGGTTAAGGGTCGGAATGGCAGGGATAGTGGTATGTTAGGGATAGTGGTATGGTAGGGATAGGGTTTAGGGTTGGTATGGTAGGGATAGGGTTTAGGGTTGGTATGGTAGGGATAGGGTTTAGGGTTGGAATGGTAGGGATAGGGTTTAGGGTTGGTATGGTAGGGATAGGGTTTGTATGGTAGGGATAGGGTTTAGGGTTGGTATGGTAGGGTTTAGGGTTGGTATGGTAGGGTTTAGGGTTGGTATGGTAGGGATAGGGTTTGTATGGTAGGGATAGGGTTTGTATGGTAGGGATAGGGTTTAGGGTTGGAATGGTAGGGATAGGGTTTAGGGTTGGAATGGTAGGGATAGGGTTTAGGGTTGGAATGGCAGGGACAGTGGCATGGTAGGGATAGTGGTATGGTAGGGATAGGGATAGGGTTTGTATGGTAGGGATAGGGTTTGTATGGTAGGGATAGGGTTTGTATGGTAGGGATAGGGTTTGTATGGTAGGGATAGGGTTTGTATGGTAGGGATAGGGTTTGTATGGTAGGGATAGGGTTTAGGGTTGGTATGGTATGGTAGGGATAGGGTTTAGGGTTGGTATGGTATGGTAGGGATAGGGTTTAGGGTTGGTATGGTAGGGATAGGGTTAGGGTTGGTATGGTAGGGATAGGGTTAGGGTTGGTATGGCAGTGATAGGGTTTAGGGTTGGTATGGTAGGGATAGGGTTCAGGGTTGGTATGGTAGGGATAGGGTTCAGGGTTGATATGGTAGGGATAGGGTTTAGGGTTGGTATGGTAGGGATAGGGTTTAGGGATGGAATGGTAGGGATAGGGTTTAGGGTTGGTATGTTAGGGATAGGGTTTAGGGTTGGTATGGCAGGGATAGGGTTAGGGTTGGTATGGTAGGGATAGGGTTTAGGGTTGGTATGGTAGGGATAGGGTTAGGGTTGGTATGGTAGGGATAGGGTTTAGGGTTGGTATGGTAGGGATAGGGTTTAGGGTTGGTATGGTAGGGATAGGGTTTAGGGTTGGTATGGTAGGGATAGGGTTTAGGGTTGGTATGGCAGGGATAGGATTAGGGTTGGTATGGTAGGGATAGGGTTTAGGGTTGGTATGGTAGGGATAGTATTTAGGGTTGGTATGGCAGGGATAGGGTTGGTATGGCAGGGATAGGGATTAGGGTTGGTATGGTAGGGATAGGGTTTAGGGTTGGTATGTTAGGGATAGGGTTTAGGGTTGGTATGGCAGGGATAGTGGTAGGGTAGGGATAGGGTTTAGGGTTGGAATGGTAGGGATAGTGGCATGGTAGGGATAGGGTTTGTATGGTAGGGATAGGGATAGGGTTTGTATGGTAGGGATAGGGTTTGTATGGTAGGGATAGGGTTTGTATGGTAGGGATAGGGTTTGTATGGTAGGGATAGGGTTTGTATGGTAGGGATAGGGTTTGTATGGTAGGGATAGGGTTTAGGGTTGGTATGGTATGGTAGGGATAGGGTTTAGGGTTGGTATGGTATGGTAGGGATAGGGTTTAGGGTTGGTATGGTAGGGATAGGGTTAGGGTTGGTATGGTAGGGATAGGGTTAGGGTTGGTATGGCAGGGATAGGGTTTAGGGTTGGTATGGTAGGGATAGGGTTCAGGGTTGGTATGGTAGGGATAGGGTTCAGGGTTGATATGGTAGGGATAGGGTTTAGGGTTGGTATGGTAGGGATAGGGTTTAGGGATGGAATGGTAGGGATAGGGTTTAGGGATGGAATGGTAGGGATAGGGTTTAGGGTTGGTATGGCAGGGATAGGGTTTAGGGTTGGTATGGCAGGGATAGTGGTATGGTAGGGATAGTGGTATGTTAGGGATAGGGTTTAGGGTTGGTATGGCAGGGATAGGGTTAGGGTTGGTATGGTAGGGATAGGGTTTAGGGGTGGTATGGTAGGGATAGGGTTTAGGGTTGGTATGGTAGGGATAGGGTTTAGGGTTGGTATGGTAGGGATAGGGTTTAGGGTTGGTATGGCAGGGATAGTGGTATGGTAGGGATAGTGGTATGGCAGGGATAGGATTAGGGTTGGTATGTTAGGGATAGGGTTTAGGGTTTGTATGGCAGGGATAGTGGTATGGTAGGGATAGGGTTTAGGGTTGGAATGGTAGGGATAGTGGTATGGTAGGGATAGTGGTATGTTAGGGATAGGGTTTAGGGTTGGTATGGCAGGGATAGGGTTAGGGTTGGTATGGTAGGGATAGGGTTTAGGGTTGGTATGGTAGGGATAGGGTTTAGGGTTGGTATGGTAGGGATAGGGTTTAGGGTTGGCATGGTAGGGATAGGGTTTAGGGTTGGTATGGCAGGGATAGGATTAGGGTTGGTATGGTAGGGATAGGGTTTAGGGTTGGTATGGCAGGGATAGGGTTGGTATGGCAGGGATAGGGTTGGTATGGCAGGGATAGGGATTAGGGTTGGTATGGTAGGGATAGGGTTTAGGGTTGGTATGTTAGGGATAGGGTTTAGGGTTGGTATGGCAGGGATAGTGGTACGGTAGGGATAGGGTTTAGGGTTGGAATGGTAGGGATAGGGTTTAGGGTTGGTATGGTAGGGATAGGGTTTAGGGTTGGAATGGCAGGGATAGGTTTTAGGGTTGATATGGTAGGGATAGGGTTTGGTAGGGATAGGGTTTAGGGTTGGTATGGCAGGGATAGGGTTGGTATGGCAGGGATAGGGTTGGTATGGTAGGGATAGGGTTTAGGGTTGGTATGTTAGGGGTAGGGTTTAGGGTTGGTATGGTAGGGATAGTGTTATGTTAGGGATAGGGTTTAGGGTTGGTATGGCAGGGATAGGGTTGATATGGCAGGGATAGGGATTAGGGTTGGTATGGTAGGGATAGGGTTTAGGGTTGGTATGTTAGGGATAGGGTTTAGGGTTGGTATGGCAGGGATAGTGGTATGGTAGGGATAGGGTTTAGGGTTGGAATGGTAGGGATAGGGTTTAGGGTTGGTATGGTAGGGATAGGGTTTAGATTTGGAATGGTAGGGATAGGGTTTAGGGTTGGAATGGCAGGGATAGGGTTTAGGGTTGGAATGGCAGGGATAGGGTTTAGGGTTGGTATGGTAGGGATAGGGTTTAGGGTTGGAATGGCAGGGATAGTGGTATGGTAGGGATAGGGTTTAGGGTTGGTATGGTAGGGATAGCATTTAGGGTTGGTATGGTAGGCATAGGGTTTAGGGTTGGTATGGTAGGGTTTAGGGTTGGAATGGCAGGGATAGGGTTTAGGGTTGGTATGGTAGGGATAGGGTTTAGGGTTGGAATGGCAGGGATAGGGTTTAGGGTTGGTATGGTAGGGTTTAGGGTTGGAATGGCAGGGATAGGGTTTAGGGCTGGCATGGTAGGGATAGGGTTTAGGGTTGGAATGGCAGGGATAGGGTTTAGGGTCGGAATGGCAGGGATAGTGGTATGTTAGGGATAGTGGTATGGTAGGGATAGGGTTAGGGTTGGTATGGTAGGGATAGGGTTTGTATGGTAGGGATAGGGTTTGTATGGTAGGGATAGGGTTTGTATGGTAGGGATAGGGTTTGTATGGTAGGGATAGGGTTTGTATGGTAGGGATAGGGTTTAGGGTTGGTATGGTATGGTAGGGATAGGGTTTAGGGTTGGTATGGTATGGATAGGGTTTAGGGTTGGTATGGTAGGGATAGGGTTAGGGTTGGTATGGTAGGGATAGGGTTTAGGGTTGGTATGGTAGGGATAGGGTTTAGGGTTGGTATGGCAGGGATAGGGTTTAGGGTTGGAATGGCAGGGATAGGGTTTAGGGTCGGAATGGCAGGGATAGTGGTATGTTAGGGATAGTGGTATGGTAGGGATAGGGTTTAGGGTTGGTATGGTAGGGTTGGGTTTAGGGTTTTTATGGTAGGGATAGGGTTTAGGGTTGGTATGGTAGGGATAGGGGTTAGGGTTGGAATGGTAGGGATAGGGTTTAGGGTTGGTATGGTAGGGATAGGGTTTGTATGGTAGGGATAGGGTTTAGGGTTGGTATGGTAGGGTTTAGGGTTGGTATGGTAGGGTTTAGGGTTGGTATGGTAGGGTTTAGGGTTGGTATGGTAGGGATAGGGTTTAGGGTTGGTATGGTAGGGATAGGGTTTAGGGTTGGTATGGCAGGGATAGGGTTTAGGGTTGGTATGGTAGGGATAGGGTTCAGGGTTGGTATGGTAGGGATAGGGTTTAGGGTTGATATGGTAGGGATAGGGTTCAGGGTTGATATGGTAGGGATAGGGTTTAGGGTTGGTATGGTAGGGATAGGGTTTAGGGTTGGTATGGTAGGGATAGGGTTTAGGGTTGGTATGGCAGGGATAGGGTTTAGGGTTGGTATGGCAGGGATAGTGGTATGGTAGGGATAGTGGTATGTTAGGGATAGGGTTTAGGGTTGGTATGGCAGGGATAGGGTTTAGGGTTGGTATGGTAGGGATAGGGTTTAGGGTTGGTATGGTAGGGATAGGGTTTAGGGTTGGTATGGTAGGGATAGGGTTTAGGGTTGGTATGGTAGGGATAGGGTTTAGGGTTGGTATGGCAGGGATAGGGTTTAGGGTTGGTATGGCAGGGATAGGAGTAGGGTTGGTATGGTAGGGATAGGGTTTAGGGTTGGTATGTTAGGGATAGGGTTTAGGGTTGGTATGGCAGGGATAGTGGTATGGTAGGGATAGGGTTTAGGGTTGGAATGGTAGGGATAGGGTTTAGGGTTGGTATGGTAGGGATAGGGTTGGTATGGTAGGGATAGGGTTTGTTATGGTAGGGATAGGGTTTGTATGGTAGGGATAGGGTTTGTATGGTAGGGATAGGGTTTAGGGTTGGAATGGCAGGGATAGTGTTATGGTAGGGATAGTGGTATGGTAGGGATAGGGTTTAGGGTTGGAATGGCAGGGATAGGGTTAAGGGTCGGAATGGCAGGGATAGTGGTATGTTAGGGATAGTGGTATGGTAGGGATAGGGTTTAGGGTTGGTATGGTAGGGATAGGGTTTAGGGTTGGAATGGCAGGGATAGGGTTTAGGGTTGGTATGGTAGGGATAGGGTTTGGTAGGGATAGGGTTTAGGGTTGGTATGGTAGGGATAGGGTTTAGGGTTGGTATGGCAGGGATAGGGTTTAGGGTTGGTATGGCAGGGATAGGGGTTAGGGTTGGTATGGCAGGGATAGTGGTAGGGATAGGGTTTAGGGGTTAGGGTTGGTATGGTAGGGATAGGGTTTAGGTTGGTATGGTAGGGATAGGGTTTAGGGGTTAGGGTTGGTATGGCAGGGTGAGCTGACCTGTCGTCCAGGATAGTGATGATCTCTCCAGACTTGAAGGTGAGCTCGTTGTCCTCTGCAGCCTCAAAGTCATAGATGGCCCTGACCTTCCTGCCCTCAGACTTCTGGGAAGAGAGGAAAGAGGCGCTGGGGTACAAACCAGACCCAGACAGCCCCGAGCCGGGCTGACTACGCTGCTCCTTTAGAGACAACTCTATGGCTGGGGGAGGAGAGGAGAAGACAGGAGGACATGGTCAGAGACTTACAATTTGCACCAATATACATTTAGAGGAATGGCCAACTGTGGCAAATCACATAGTAATATGCTAATTCCATGATCATATCGTTACAAACTTTATTCCAGAACAAGTAGTCTATTTACCTTTGGCCAGGTCTAGTTTTAATCTAGCACCCAGTATTCTCTACCTTTAGCCAGGTCTAGTTTTAATCTAGAACCCAGGTCTAGCTTTAATCTAGAACCCAGGTCTAGCTTTAATCTAGTACCCAGGTCTAGCTTTAATCTAGTACCCAGGTCTAGCTTTAATCTAGAACCCAGGTCTAGCTTTAATCTAGAACCCAGGTCTAGCTTTAATCTAGAACCCAGGTCTAGCTTTAATCTAGAACCCAGGTCTAGCTTTAATCTAGAACCCAGGTCTAGCTTTAATCTAGAACCCAGGTGTAGCTTTAATCTAGAACCCAGGTCTAGCTTTAATCTAAAACCCAGGTCTAGCTTTAATCTAGAACCCAGGTGTAGCTTTAATCTAGAACCCAGGTCTAGTGGGTGTCTTTAGCCAGGTCTAGTGGGTGTCTTTAGCCAGGTCTAGTGGGTGTCTTTAGCCAGGTCTAGTGGGTGTCTTTACCTTTAGCCAGGTCTAGTGGGTGTCTTTACCTTTAGCCTGGTCTAGTGGGTGTCTTTAGCCAGGTCTAGTGGGTGTCTTTACCTTTAGCCAGGTCTAGTGGGTGTCTTTAGCCAGGTCTAGTGGGTGTCTTTACCTTTAGCCAGGTCTAGTGGGTGTCTTTACCTTTAGCCAGGTCTAGTGGGTGTCTTTACCTTTAGCCAGGTCTAGTGGGTGTCTTTACCTTTAGCCAGGTCTAGTGGGTGTCTTTACCTTTAGCCAGGTCTAGTGGGTGTCTTTACCTTTAGCCAGGTCTAGTGGGTGTCTTTAGCCAGGTCTAGTGGGTGTCTTTACCTTTAGCCAGGTCTAGTGGGTGTCTTTACCTTTAGCCAGGTCTAGTGGGTGTCTTTACCTTTAGCCTGGTCTAGTGGGTGTCTTTACCTTTAGCCAGGTCTAGTGGGTGTCTTTACCTTTAGCCAGGTCTAGTGGGTGTCTTTACCTTTAGCCAGGTCTAGTGGGTGTCTTTACCTTTAGCCAGGTCTAGTGGGTGTCTTTAGCCAGGTCTAGTGGGTGTCTTTAGCCAGGTCTAGTGGGTGTCTTTACCTTTAGCCAGGTCTAGTGGGTGTCTTTACCTTTAGCCAGGTCTAGTGGGTGTCTTTACCTTTAGCCAGGTCTAGTGGGTGTCTTTACCTTTAGCCAGGTCTAGTGGGTGTCTTTACCTTTAGCCAGGTCTAGTGGGTGTCTTTACCTTTAGCCAGGTCTAGTGGGTGTCTTTACCTTTAGCCAGGTCTAGTGGGTGTCTTTACCTTTAGCCTGGTCTAGTGGGTGTCTTTACCTTTAGCCTGGTCTAGTGGGTGTCTTTACCTTTAGCCAGGTCTAGTGGGTGTCTTTACCTTTAGCCTGGTCTAGTGGGTGTCTTTACCTTTAGCCAGGTCTAGTGGGTGTCTTTACCTTTAGCCAGGTCTAGTGGGTGTCTTTACCTTTAGCCAGGTCTAGTGGGTGTCTTTACCTTTAGCCAGGTCTAGTGGGTGTCTTTACCTTTAGCCTGGTCTAGTGGGTGTCTTTACCTTTAGCCAGGTCTAGTGGGTGTCTTTACCTTTAGCCAGGTCTAGTGGGTGTCTTTACCTTTAGCCAGGTCTAGTGGGTGTCTTTACCTTTAGCCAGGTCTAGTGGGTGTCTTTACCTTTAGCCAGGTCTAGTGGGTGTCTTTACCTTTAGCCAGGTCTAGTGGGTGTCTTTACCTTTAGCCAGGTCTAGTGGGTGTCTTTAGCCAGGTCTAGTGGGTGTCTTTACCTTTAGCCAGGTCTAGTGGGTGTCTTTACCTTTAGCCAGGTCTAGTGGGTGTCTTTACCTTTAGCCAGGTCTAGTGGGTGTCTTTAGCCAGGTCTAGTGGGTGTCTTTACCTTTAGCCAGGTCTAGTGGGTGTCTTTACCTTTAGCCAGGTCTAGTGGGTGTCTTTAGCCAGGTCTAGTGGGTGTCTTTACCTTTAGCCAGGTCTTCCTCCTCCTTCTTGTTGGTTAAGGTGGATGGATCCTTTGCCACTAAAGCAGGACTTGCTTTAGCTTTCTCTGCAGCCTAAACAGACCAATATCCAAGAATGAATGCAGCCCTGTAACAGCAACGTGTTTAATCTCTAATGTTTTATAATCACACAGTGCACCCACCTGAGAGCCCACAGCAGGGAAGGTGACCCCCTGTTCCCTGAGGTTCTTGATCATGGCTGAAATCAGGCTGAGCTGAGGGTCATTCCTAAAGTCCTCTGCCCACTCTACCATCAGTGCCTTCAGCTTCTCACATACCTTAGGGTGGCCCTGGACACACAAACACACACACGTTAGGGTGGTCCTGGACACAAACACACACGTTAGGGTGGCCCTGGACACAAACACACACACACACACACACACACACACACACACACACGTTAGGGTGGTCCTGGACACAAACACACACGTTAGGGTGGCCCTGGACACAAACACACACACACACACACACACGTTAGGGTGGTCCTGGACACAAACACACACGTTAGGGTGGCCCTGGACACAAACACACAAGTTAGGGTGGCTCTGGACACACACACACACGTTAGGGTGGTCCTGGACACACAAACACAAGTTAGGGTGGCCCTGGACACACACACACACGTGTTTTCCACAAGTATATAAAGTAGCCGGCCAAATAGAAAGAGTAGCCAGCTACGCACCCAGGGGCCGGGGGGTTAAAGTCTTATTTACAGCTACGCACACAGGGGCCGGGGGGTTAAAGTCTTATTTACAGCTACGCGCCCAGGGGCCGGGGGGTTAAAGTCTTATTTACAGCTACGCACCCAGGGGCCGGGGGGTTAAAGTCTTATTTACAGCTACGCACCCAGGGGCCGGGGGGTTAAAGTCTTATTTACAGCTACGCACCCAGGGGCCGGGGGGTTAAAGTCTTATTTACAGCTACGCGCCCAGGGGCCGGGGGGCTAAAGTCTTATTTACAGCTACGCGCCCAGGGGCCGGGGGGCTAAAGTCTTATTTACAACTACGCGCCCAGGGGCCTGGGGGGTTAAAGTCTTATTTACAGCTACGCGCCCAGGGGCCGGGGGGTTAAAGTCTTATTTACAGCTACGCACCCAGGGGCCGGGGGGTTAAAGTCTAATTTACAGCTACGCACCCAGGGGCTGGGGGGTTAAAGTCTTATTTACAGCTACGCACCCAGGGGCCGGGGGGTTAAAGTCTTATTTACAGCTACGCACCCAGGGGCTGGGGGGTTAAAGTCTTATTTACAGCTACGCACCCAGGGGCCGGGGGGTTGAAGTCTTATTTACAGCTACGCACCCAGGGGCCGGGGGGCTAAAGTCTTATTTACAGCTACGCGCCCAGGGGCCGGGGGGCTAAAGTCTTATTTACAGCTACGCGCCCAGGGGCCTGGGGGGTTAAAGTCTTATTTACAGCTACGCGCCCAGGGGCCGGGGGGTTAAAGTCTTATTTACAGCTACGCACCCAGGGGCCGGGGGGTTAAAGTCTTATTTACAGTTTTACTTCAAGATATGAATTGCCACAATGTTTGTTTTTAGAATTACGTACACTACCATTCAAAAGTTTGGGGTCACTTAGAAATGTCCTTGTTTTTGAAAGAAAAGCAAATTTTTTGTCCATTAAAATGACATAAAATTGATCAGAAATACAGTGTAGACTATTGTTAATGTTGTAAATGACTATTGTAGCTGGAAACGGCTGACTAGGCCCATTATCAGCAACCATCACTCCTGTGTTCCAATGGCACATTGTGTTAGCTAATCCAAGTTTATCATTTTAAAAGGCTAACTGATCATTAGAAAACCCATTTGCAATTATGTTAGCATTGCTTAAAACTGTTGTCCTGATTAAAGAAGCAATACAACTGGCCTTCTTTAGACTAGTTGAGTATCTGGAGCATCAGCATTTGTGGTTTCGATTACAGGCTCAAAATGGCCAGAAACAAAGGACTTTCTTCTGAAACTCGTCAGTCTATTCTTGTTCTGAGAAATGAAGGCTATTCCATGTGAGAAATTGCCAAGAAACAGAAGAGAGAGCAGTGGGAAGCCCCAGTGCACAACTGAGCAAGAGGACAAGTACATTAGTGCCTAGTTTGAGAAACAGACGCCTCACAAGTCCTCAACTGGCAGCTTCATTAAATAGTACCCACAAAACCCCAGTCTCAAAGTCAACAGTAAAGAGGCAACTCCAGGACGCTGGCCTTCTAAAAAGAGTTGCGAAGAAAAAGCCATATCTCAGACTGGCCAATAAAAAGAAAAGATTAAGATGGGGAAAAAGAACACAGACACACGAATATTGGACAAAAAGTGTTATGGACAGACAAATCTAAGTTTGAGGTGTTCAGATCACAAAAAACAACATTTGTGAGACGCAGAAAAAATTAAAAGATGTTGGAGGAGTGCTTGATGCCATCTGTCAAGCATGGTGGAGGCAATGTGATGGTCTGGGGGTGCTTTGGTGGTAAAGTGGGAGATTTGTACAGGGTAAAAAGGATCTTGAAGAAGGAAGGCTATCACTCCATTTTGCAACGCCATACCCTGCGGACGACGCTTAATTGGAGCCAATTTCCTCCTACAACAAGGCAATGACCCAAAGCACAGCTCCAAACTATACAATAACTATTTAGGGAAGAAGCAGTCAGCTGGTATTCTGTCTATAATGGAGTGGCCAGCACAGTCACCGGATCTCAACCCTATTGAGCTGTTGTGGGAGCAGCTTGACCGTATGGCCCACCGTATGTGGGACATGCTTCAGGAAGCATGGGGTGAAATTTCTTCAGATTACCTCAACAAATTGACAAGTAGAATACCAAAGGTCTGCAAGGCTGTAATTGCTGCAAATGGAGGATTCTTTGACGAAAGCGAAGTTATTATTTCAATTAAAAATCATTATTTATAACCTTGTCAACGTCTTGACTATATTTCCTATTCATTTTGCAACTCATTTCATGTGTTTTCATGGAAAACAAGGATATTTCTAAGTGACCCCAAACTTTTGAAAGGTAGTGTATTTTATTCCAACAGAACAATGAAGTAAAGGTCTAATGCAGCAGTTTTTATCTCAATATCAATTTATTTCTGGGTAACAATTAAGTACCTTCCTATGGTTGTTTTCAATTAAAAATTGTAAAAAAAAAAAAAAATAAGTAGCTTCTTAGCAGGACTCTGGGAGTGTTCTGCATGGGGAGGAGAAACCTAGCTGTTATTGGCAGAGTCATGTTTGATAAATATAATGAAGAATCATTAAAAACGTATAAAGGCTTGATTCTGTCGACATACTCGAGGCGCGGTTTTTGTTCAGACCAAATGTTAAACAAGACCGGAGTGAAGGCCAGTGCCTGTTGTGCACCTCACTTCACCCACCTGGAATCTGAGAGGCGGCGGTCAGCATTTTGAAAGTACTTAACCATAACTTAATTGTTTAAAAACCTGGACGTTTTGTCATTTTATGAAGCATTTCTTGCCCTGTTTCAAAGTAGCCAAAATACGATGGATGGAATTCTATAAAGACTTTAAATGCTATTGAAACCAATTGTCTATTATTTTATAAAGACTTCATATGCCATTGAAACCAGTAGTCTATTTTATAAAGACTTCATATGCCATTGAAACCAGCATTTTTATAATGTTCTATAGGTTTTTAAATCTACTTTATATTTGTCCAGCAGCCAAAAGTATAATCCTAGTCATATTAGCAACCTATGCTAGTTGATGATAATCCTAGTCATATTAGCAACCCATGCTAGTTGATGATAATCCTAGTCATATTAGCATCCCATGCTAGTTGATGATAATCCTAGTCATATTAGCATCCCATGCTAGTTGATGATAATCCTAGTCATATTAGCATCCCATGCTAGTTGATGATAATCCTAGTCATATTAGCATCCCATGCTAGTTGATGATAATCCTAGTCATATTAGCATCCCATGCTAGTTGATGATAATCCTAGTCATATTAGCATCCCATGCTAGTTGATGATAATCCTAGTTATATTAGCAACCCATGCTAGTTGATGATAATCCTAGTCATATTAGCATCCCATGCTAGTTGATGATAATCCTAGTCATATTATTCAACCCATGCTAGTTGATGATAATCTTAGTCATATTAGCATCCCATGCTAGTTGATGATAATCCTAGTCATATTATTCAACCCATGCTAGTTGATGATAATCCTAGTCATATTAGCATCCCATGCTAGTTGATGATCATCCTAGTCATATTAGCAACCCATGCTAGTTGATGATAATCCTAGTCATATTATTCAGCCCATGCTAGTTGATAACTGGGACATGCTTAACACCCCGGCCATCCTACAATCTAAACTAGATGCCCTCAATCTCACACAAATTATCAAGGAACCTACCAGGTACAACCCTAAAATCGGTAAACACGGGCACCCTCAGAGATATCATCCTGACCAACCTACCCTCAGTTTGAAAAAGCTAGCCTTTGCTTTCCAAACAGAAATTTGTAGCACAAATTCCATGGAGTCCATGGCGAATAAGAGCACCACCTCCCAGCTGCCCACTGCATTGAGGCTAGGAAACACTGTCCCCACCGATAAATCTACGATAATCGAAAATTTCAATAAGCAATTTTCTACGGCTGGCCATGCTTTCCACCTGGCTACCCCTACCCCGGCCAACAGCTCTGCACCCCCCGAATCAACTTGCCCAAGACCCCCCACCCCCCCACTACTCCTTCAAAATCCAAATAGCTGATGTTCTGAAAGAGCTGCAAAATCTGGACCCTACAAATCAGCTGGGCTAGAAAATCTTGACCCTCTCTAAAATTATCCGCCGCAATTGTTGCAACCCCTATTACTAGCCTATTCAACCTCTCTTTCGTATCGTCTGAGATATCTAAAGATTGGAAAGCTGCCGCGGTCATCCCCCTCTTCAAAGGGTGAGAAACTCTAGACCCAAATTGTTACAGACCTTTATCTATCCTGCCCTGCCTTTCTAAAGTCTTCAAAAGCCAAGTTAACAAACATATCACCGACCATTTCAAATCCCACCGTACCTTTTCCGCTATGCAATCCGGTTTCCGAGCTGGTCATGGGTGAACCTCAGCCACGATCGATAAAAGACAGTACTGTGCAGCCGTCTTCATTGACCTGGCCAAGGCTTTCGACTCTGTCAATTACCACAGTCTTATCGGCAGACTCAATAGCCTTGGTTTCTCAAATGACTGCCTCGGCTGGTTCACCAACTACTTCTCAGATAGAGTTCAGTGTGTCAAATCGGAGGGCCTGTGTCCGGACCTCTGGCAGTTTCTACGGGGGTACCACAAGGTTCAATTCTTGGGCCGACTCTTTTCTCTGTATACATCAATGACGTAGCTCTTGCTGCTGGTGATTCTCTGATCCACCTCTATGCAGACGACACCATTCTGTATACTTCTGGCCCTTCTTTGGAAACGGTTAACAAACCTCCAGACGAGCTTCAATGCGATACAACACTCCTTCCGTGGCCTCCAACTGCTCTTAAATACTAGTAAAACTAAATGCACGCTCTTCAACTGATCGCTGCCCACACCTGCCCGCCAGTCCAGCATCACTACTCTGGATGGTTCTGATTTAGAATATGTGGACAACTACAAATAACTAGGTGGCTGGTTAGACTGTAAACTCTCCTTCCGGACTCACATTAAACATCTCCAATCCAAAATTAAATCTAGAATCGGATTCCTATTTCGCAACAAAGCCTCCTTCACTCATGTTGCCAAACATACCCTCGTAAAACTAACTATCCTACCGATCCTTGACTTCAGCGATGTCATTTTCAAAATAGCCTCCAACACTCTACTCAGCAAACTGGATGTAGTCTATCACAATGCCATCCGTTTTGTCACCAAAGCCCTATATACTACCCACCACGGCGACCTGTATGCTCTCGTTGGCTGGTCCTCGCTTCGTATTCGTCACCAAACCCACTGGCTCCAGGTCATCTATAAGTCTTTGCTAGGTAAAGCCCCACCTTATCTCAGCTCACTGGTCACCATAGCAACACCCACCCGTAGCACGCGCTCCAGCAGGTATATTTCACTGGTCATCACTGGCCTTTCCTTCGAGTTCTCTGATGCCAGTAACTGGAACAAATTGCAAAAATCACTGAAGCTGGAGACTTATATGTCCCTCACTAACTTTAAGCACCAGCTGTCTGAGCAGCTTACAGATCACTGCACTTGTACACAGCCCATCTGTAAATAGCCCACCCAACTACCTCATCCCCATATTGTTATTTATTTTTGCACCCCAGTATCTCTACTTGCACATTCATCTTTTGCACATCTATCACTCCAGTGTTAATACTATATTGTAATTATTTTGCCACTATGGCCTATTTATTGCATTACCTCCATAATCTTACTACATTTGCACACACTGTATATAGATTTTTCTATTGTGTTATTGACTATGTTTGTTTATCACATGTGTAACTGTTTTTCGGGTTAGGATTAGGGTTTTTGTTGCACTGCTTTGCTTTATCTTGGCCAGGTCTCAGTTGTAAATGAGTATTTGTTCTCAACTGGCCTACCTGGTTAAATAAAGGTGAAATAATAAATAATTAGTAACCCATGCATCTTTAGATCTCCCCTCTTAATTTCTAACAGATATTTGCATCTATGTCGTTTGAAACCGCTCACAGATATTTTCGTCTATGTTGCATGTTACCGCTTGCGCATGCGGTGCGCTTTGGAGAATTGTGTTTTCCGGCTAACGGCATTTTGGAAACTTCACGCGTAGCCTACAACCATGTGTGCATTGTTGAGCTTATAATATGAATAAATACAAGTCAAATGGAAAAAGTAGGCAGCAGAAAATGGGCCTGTAACACACACACACTTACATTAGTATGGCCCTTCAAACTTTATACAACACGTTTCACTTACATTAGTATGGCCCTTCAAACTTTATACAACACGTTTCATAAAACAACAATCTTCGAAGTAGATATTTCTGTAACATTACATAGAATGACAGTGAAAATCCAGACCTTGTTTAGAACGTTGCTGACCTCACTGGCAAACTCTCTGGAGCACACCTCTAGATGAAATATCTTCCCACAGTTTGAAACACAGGCACCAAGTAGCTGGGAGGGGGAAAAAACATATTTACTTCAACAATGTAAAGATAAAGCTTTCTTAATCTGTCATGAAGCTCTATGAAATATATTTATAGCATAAGACAGCAATCCCATCGAACACATTTGGGATGAATTGGAACGCCGACTGCAAGCCAGGCCTAAGTCCCTGCAGCAATGTTCCAACATCTAGAGGAAAGCCTTCCCAGAAGAATGGAGGCTGTTATAGCAGAAAATGGTGGACCAAGTCAATATTAACGCTCATGATTTTGAGATGAATGAGATGTTCGACGAGATGGTGTCCACATACTGTTGGTCATGTAGTGTATTTATAGCATAAGACAGAGCTTTATGATAGCTTAAGACCGCTTTATTAAATATATTTATACAACAAACAGTTTTTCCTCCAAGCACCTGTTGTAATACATAGCTGTGTTGTGTGTGTTTACCGTCAGAGCCTGCATGGCAACATGGGGATCCTTGTGGTTGACTCGTCTCATAATGGACCGAAGACATTCTTTAGGCCTTGAACAGAACACACATCAACCTTCATTATGATCATCAACACATGGATCATCAACAACACATACATCCTCATCAACAACACATACATCCTCATCAACAGCACATACATCCTCATCAACAGCACATACATCCTCATCAACAGCACATACATCCATCTTCATTATGATCATCAACACATTGATCATCAACAACACATACATCCTCATCAACAACACATACATCCTCATCAACAACACATACATCCTCATCAACAGCACATACATCCTCATCAACAGCACATACATCCTCATCAACAACACATACATCCTCATCAACAGCACATACATCCTCATCAACAGCACATACATCCTCATCAACAACACATACATCCTCATCAACAGCTTTAGTGGGATTCTCTCTCTTCAGAACGTGATTTTTGCAGCTCAATGGGTGTAACTTTTGTTGACAATTTCGATACTTTCTGGAAACAAAAGATGTTTTATAAGGAGGATTGAATCCACTCAAATCATTTGGGTTCCTGGATCCTTTCACAGCATTATAAGGCTGCGTTAAGACAATGTCTTAATGACAAACCCAGCTCAGTTAATCCCTACCATTGTGATGCTAGGTTGTCATAATGCTTGGGAAATTGTACATTATACCAGGAGCTTTGGTAGACAATGTAAGTAACCTCATTTACATCCCTCTAGCTGCCCTGAATGCCTCTCCTGATCCTACAGCTATTCTATGCAGTAATCATGTGTCTATGAAGCAGATTTATACTGTTAGCACTGAGGCGGTGTGCCCTAGTAGGAAGTCCACTGTGTGTAGCTCACCCTGTTAGCACTGAGGCGGTGTGCCCTAGTAGGAAGTCCACTGTGTGTAGCTCACCCTGTTAGCACTGAGGTGGTGTGCCCTAGTAGGAAGTCCACTGTTAGCACTGAGGTGGTGTGCCCTAGTAGGAAGTCCACTGTGTGTAGCTCACCCTGTTAGCACTGAGGCAGTGTGCCCTAGTAGGAAGTCCACTGTGTGTAGCTCACCCTGTTAGCACTGAGGTGGTGTGTCCTAGTAGGAAGTCCACTGTGTGTAGCTCACCCTGTTAGCACTGAGGCGATGTGTCCTAGTAGGAAGTCCACTGTGTGTAGCTCACCCTGTTAGCACTGAGGTGGTGTGTCCTAGTAGGAAGTCCACTGTGTGTAGCTCACCCTGTTAGCACTGAGGCGATGTGTCCTAGTAGGAAGTCCACTGTGTGTAGCTCACCCTGTTAGCACTGAGGCGATGTGTCCTAGTAGAAAGTCCACTGTGTGTAGCTCACCCTGTTAGCACTGAGGCGATGTGTCCTAGTAGGAAGTCCACTGTGTGTAGCTCACCCTGTCAGCACTGAGGCGGTGTGCCCTAGTAGGAAGTCCACTGTTAGCACTGAGGCGGTGTGCCCTAGTAGGAAGTCCACTGTGTGTAGCTCACCCTGTTAGCACTGAGGCGGTGTGTCCTAGTAGGAAGTCCACTGTGTGTAGCTCACCCTGTTAGCACTGAGGTGGTGTGTCCTAGTAGGAAGTCCACTGTTAGCACTGAGGCGGTGTGCCCTAGTAGGAAGTCCACTGTGTGTAGCTCACCCTGTTAGCACTGAGGCGGTGTGCCCTAGCAGGAAGTCCACTGTGTGTAGCTCACCCTGTTAGCACTGAGGTGGTGTGCCCTAGTAGGAAGTCCACTGTGTGTAGCTCACCCTGTTAGCACTGAGGTGGTGTGCCCTAGTAGGAAGTCCACTGTGTGTAGCTCACCCTGTTAGCACTGAGGCGGTGTGCCCTAGTAGGAAGTCCACTGTGTGTAGCTCACCCTGTTAGCACTGAGGCGATGTACCCTAGTAGGAAGTCCACTGTGTGTAGCTCACCCTGTTAGCACTGAGGTGGTGTGTCCTAGTAGGAAGTCCACTGTGTGTAGCTCACCCTGTTAGCACTGAGGCGATGTACCCTAGTAGGAAGTCCACTGTGTGTAGCTCACCCTGTTAGCACTGAGGCGGTGTGTCCTAGTAGGAAGTCCACTGTGTGTAGCTCACCCTGTTAGCACTGAGGCGGTGTGCCCTAGTAGGAAGTCCACTGTGTGTAGCTCACCCTGTTAGCACTGAGGCGGTGTGCCCTAGTAGGAAGTCCACTGTGTGTAGCTCACCCTGTTAGCACTGAGGCGGTGTGCCCTAGTAGGAAGTCCACTGTGTGTAGCTCACCCTGTTAGCACTGAGGTGGTGTGCCCTAGTAGGAAGTCCACTGTGTGTAGCTCACCCTGTTAGCACTGAGGCGGTGTGCCCTAGTAGGAAGTCCACTGTGTGTAGCTCACCCTGTTAGCACTGAGGCGATGTACCCTAGTAGGAAGTCCACTGTGTGTAGCTCACCCTGTTAGCACTGAGGTGGTGTGCCCTAGTAGGAAGTCCACTGTGTGTAGCTCACCCTGTTAGCACTGAGGCGGTGTGCCCTAGTAGGAAGTCCACTGTGTGTAGCTCACCCTGTTAGCACTGAGGCGATGTACCCTAGTAGGAAGTCCACTGTGTGTAGCTCACCCTGTTAGCACTGAGGTGGTGTGCCCTAGTAGGAAGTCCACTGTGTGTAGCTCACCCTGTTAGCACTGAGGCGGTGTGTCCTAGTAGGAAGTCCACTGTGTGTAGCTCACCCTGTTAGCACTGAGGTGGTGTGTCCTAGTAGGAAGTCCACTGTGTGTAGCTCACCCTGTTAGCACTGAGGTGGTGTGTCCTAGTAGGAAGTCCACTGTTAGCACTGAGGCGGTGTGCCCTAGTAGGAAGTCCACTGTGTGCAGCTCACCCTGTTAGCACTGAGGTGGTGTGCCCTAGTAGGAAGTCCACTGTGTGTAGCTCACCCTGTTAGCACTGAGGTGGTGTGTCCTAGTAGGAAGTCCACTGTGTGTAGCTCACCCTGTTAGCACTGAGGCGGTGTGTCCTAGTAGGAAGTCCACTGTGTGTAGCTCACCCTGTTAGCACTGAGGTGGTGTGCCCTAGTAGGAAGTCCACTGTGTGTAGCTCACCCTGTTAGCACTGAGGTGGTGTGTCCTAGTAGGAAGTCCACTGTGTGCAGCTCACCCTGTTAGCACTGAGGTGGTGTGTCCTAGTAGGAAGTCCCCTGTTAGCACTGAGGTGGTGTGTCCTAGTAGGAAGTCCACTGTTAGCACTGAGGCGGTGTGTCCTAGTAGGAAGTCCACTGTGTGTAGCTCACCCTGTTAGCACTGAGGCGGTGTGTCCTAGTAGGAAGTCCACTGTGTGTAGCTCACCCTGTTAGCACTGAGGTGGTGTGTCCTAGTAGGAAGTCCACTGTGTGTAGCTCACCCTGTTAGCACTGAGGTGGTGTGTCCTAGTAGGAAGTCCACTGTGTGTAGCTCACCCTGCACTAATATAAATAACATGAGCACATCTACTTCTGCTAAGCTTCCCAGTAAAACAATGAAAACAGTAAGCATCGCAGAAGAAAAGTGCTCAAAATTTCCCCCTTCTGATGACCAGGTGGCGAATCGCATCTCTGCATGCCTGGCAGACATATCAGTGTGGATGACGGATCACCACCTCAAGCTGAACCTCGGCAAGACGGAGCTGCTCTTCCTCCCGGGGAAGGACTGCCCGTTCCATGATCTCGCCATCACGGTTGACAACTCCATTGTGTCCTCCTCCCAGAGCGCTAAGAACCTTGGCGTGATCCTGGACAACACCCTGTCGTTCTCAACTAACATCAAGGCGGTGGCCCGTTCCTGTAGGTTCATGCTCTACAACATCCGCAGAGTACGACCCTGCCTCACACAGGAAGCGGCGCAGGTCCTAATCCAGGCACTTGTCATCTCCCGTCTGGATTACTGCAACTCGCTGTTGGCTGGGCTCCCTGCCTGTGCCATTAAACCCCTACAACTCATCCAGAACGCCGCAGCCCGTCTGGTGTTCAACCTTCCCAAGTTCTCTCACGTCACCCCGCTCCTCCGCTCTCTCCACTGGCTTCCAGTTGAAGCTCGCATCCGCTACAAGACCATGGTGCTTGCCTACGGAGCTGTGAGGGGAACGGCACCTCAGTACCTTCAGGCTCTGATCAGGCCCTACACCCAAACAAGGGCACTGCGTTCATCCACCTCTGGCCGGCTCGCCTCCCTACCACTGAGGAAGTACAGTTCCCGCTCAGCCCAGTCAAAACTGTTCGCTGCTCTGGCACCCCAATGGTGGAACAAACTCCCTCACGACGCCAGGACAGCGGAGTCAATCACCACCTTCCGGAGACACCTGAAACCCCACCTCTTCAAGGAATACCTAGGATAGGATAAAGCAATCCTTCTGCCCCCCCCCCCCCCTTAAAAGATTTAGATGCACTATTGTAAAGTGGCTGTTCCACTGGATGTCATAAGGTGAATGCACCAATTTGTAAGTCGCTCTGGATAAGAGCGTCTGCTAAATGACTTAAATGTAAATGTAAAATAGCCCACCTTAACATGTCATTTTTTAAAAACTCTATAATATGTAGCTTAAGAAATAAGGATCATGAAATCAATCATTTGCTAGTAACAGATGACATTCATATTCTCTCTGAAACTCACTTAGATAATACCTTTGATGATACAGTGGTAGCAATACAAGGTTATAACATTTACGGAAAATACAGAAATGCCAATAGTGGAGGTGTTGTTGTTTATATTCAGCACATTCCTGTAAAGATTAGAGAGGATCTCATGTTAAATAGTGTTGAAGTAATATGGCTACAGGTTCATCTGCCTCACCTAAAGCCCATTCTGGTGGGAAGCTGCTATAGACCACCAAGTGCTAACAGTCAGTATCTGGATGACAAGTGTGAAATGCTTGATAATGTATGTGATATCAACAGAGAGGTATATTTTTCTGGGTGATTTAAATATTGACTTGCTTTCATCAAGCTTCTTCAAACTGTAACCAGTGCCTGCAACTTTGGTAGACACATCTAGGAAGACCAAAGTCCCAAAGGCCTAATATATAGTGTATAAGAGGTCATACAATAAGTTTTGTAGTGATTCCTATGTTATTGATGTAAAGAATATGTTGGTCCGTGGTGTGTAATGAGGAGCAACCAGACGCTGCACTTGACACATTTATGAAACATCTTATTCCAGTTACTAATAAGCACCCATTAAGAAAATGACTGTAAAAACTGTAAAATCCCCGTGGATTGATGAGGAATTGAACAATGGTTTGGTTGAGAGAGATGAGGCAAAAGGGATATCAAAAGTCTGGCTGCACAACAGATTGGTAAACGTACTGCAAATTGAGAAATTATGTGACTAAATTGAATAAAAAGAAGAAACTACATTATGAAAATAAGATAAATGAAATAAAGAATGATAGTAAAAAGCTTTGGGGCACCTTCAATCAAATGTTTGGGCAAAAAGGCAAACTCAGCTGCATCATTCATTGAATCAGATGGCTCACTCAACACAAAACCAACTGATATTGCCAACTACTTTAATGATTTTTTCATAGGCAAGATTAGCAAATTTAGGCATGACATGCCAGCAACAAACAATGCCACTATACATCCAAGTATATCTGACCAAATTATGAAAAGACAAGAATTGCACTTTTGAATTCCGTAAAGTCAGTGTGGGAAACGGTGAAAAAATTGTTGTTTACACAAATTACTGATTATTGGCAGAGAGAAATTGACGATAAAAAGATTGTAGGGGCTGTTTTGTTAGACTTCAGTATGGCTTTTGACATTATCGATCATTGTCTGCTGCTGGAAAAATATGTGTTATGGCTTTACACCCCCTGCTATATTGTGGATAAAGAGTTACCCGTCTAACAGAACACAGAGGGCGTTCTTTAATGGAAGCCTCTCCAACATAATCCAGGTAGAATCAGGAATTCCCCAGGGCAGCTGTCTAGGCCCCTTGCTTTTTTTTCAATCTTTACTAATGACATGCCACTGGCTTTGAGTAAAGTGTGTATGTCTGCGGATCATTCAACACAATACACGTCAGCTACTACAGCGACTGAAATGACTGCAACACTTAACAAATAACACATATGGAATCACGTAGTAACCAAAAACAAGTGTTAAACAAATCAAAATATATTCTATGTTAGATTCTTCAAAGTAGCCACCCTTTACCTTGACAGCTTCGCACACTCTTGGCATTCTCTCAACTAGATTCATGAGGTAGTCACCTGGAATGCATTTCAATTAACAGGTGTGCCTTGTTAAAAGTTCATTTGTGGAATTTCTATCCTTCTTAATGCATTTGATCCAATCAGTTGTGTTGTGACAACATAGGGTTGGTATACAGAAGATAGCCCCATTTGGTAAAATACCAAGTCCATATTATGGCAAGAACAGATCAAATAAGCAAAGAGAAACAAAAGTCAATCATCACTTTAAGACATGGAGGTCAGTCAATCTGGAAAATTTTCACAAACTGTGAAAGTTTTTCAAGTGCAGTGATGAAACTGGCTCTCATGAGGACCGCCACAGAAAAGGAAGACCCAGACTTACCTCTGCTGCAGAGGATAAGTTCATTAGCGTTAACTGCACCTTATATTGCATCCCAAATAAATACTTCACAGAGTTCAAGTAACAGACATCTCAACATCAACTGTTTTTTTTAATAACTAGGCAAGTCAGTTAAGAACAAATTCTTATTTTCAATGACGGCCTATGAACAGTAGGTTAACTGCCTTGTTCAGGGGCAGATTGACAGATTTTTACCTTGTCAGCTTGGGGATTCGATTTTGCAACCTTTCGGTTACTGACCCAACACTCTAACCACTAGGCTGCCTGCCGCACCGCATCATGCATGGTCGAATTGCTGTAAAGAAACCACTACCAAAGGACACCAATAAGAAGAAGAGACTTGCTTAAGCCAAGAAACACAAGCAATGGACATTAGACCGGTGGAAATCTGTCCTTTGGTCTGAGTAGTCCAAATTTGAGATTTTTGGTTCCAACCGCCCTGTCTTTGTGAGACTCAAGAGTAGGTGACCAGATGATGTGTGGTTCCCATCATGAAGCTTGGAGGTGCTGTGATGGTGATTTGCTGGTGACACGGTCTGTGATTTATTTAGAATTCAAGGCGCACTTAACCAGCATGGCTACCACAGCATTCTGCAGTGATACGCCATCCCATCGGATTTGCGCTTAGTGGGACTATCATTTGTTTTTCAACAGGACAATTACCCAAAACACACCTCCGGGCTGCGTAAGAGCTATTTGACCAAGAAGGAGTTGGACCACAGGGTGAAGGAAAAGCAGCCAACAAGTGCTCAGCATGTGGGAACTCCTTCAAGACTGTTGGAAAAGCAATCCAGGTGAAGCTGGTTGAGAGAATCCCAAGAGAGTGCAAAGCTGTCATGAAGGCAAAGGGTGGCCACTTTGAAGAAACATAAATATATTTTGATTTGTTTAACACTTTTTTGGCTACTACATGAATACATATGTGTTATTTCATATTTGTTGATGTCTTCACTATTATTCTACAATGTAGAAAATAGTAAAAATAAAGAAAAACCCTTGAAAGAGTAGGTGTGTCCAAACAAACTAACACATAAAGCTTCATCATCACCAACAACACATAAATCTTCATCATCAACACCACACATCATCATCATCAACAACACATACATCATCATCAGTACCACACACATCATCATCATCATCATCATCAACAACACATACATCATCATGGTGATCATCAACACATACATCATCAACAACACATACATCTTCATCATTATCATCAACAACACATTCTTCATCAACAACAAATTTTTATTACAAACATCACTGACCTTCATACGTCTAGACATACATATTCTAACTCTACTTCTAGACATACATACTCTTATTACAGATACTATATTACTGCCCCGTTAGGAGGCTGCCCTCTCTCGTCACCGCCCCGTTAGGAGGCTGCCCTCTCTCGTCACCGCCCCGTTAGGAGGCTGCCCTCTCTCGTCACCGCCCCGTTAGGAGGCTGCCCTATCTCGTCACCGCCCCGTTAGGAGGCTGCCCTATCTCGTCACTGCCCCGTTAGGAGGCTGCCCTATCTCGTCACTGCCCCGTTAGGAGGCTGCCCTATCTCGTCACTGCCCCGTTAGGAGACTGCCCTATCTCGTCACTGCCCCGTTAGGAGACTGCCCTATCTCGTCACTGCCCCGTTAGGAGACTGCCCTATCTCGTCACTGCCCCGTTAGGAGACTGCCCTATCTCGTCACTGCCCCGTTAGGAGACTGCCCTATCTCGTCACTGCCCCGTTAGGAGACTGCCCTATCTCGTCACTGCCCCGTTAGGAGACTGCCCTATCTCGTCACTGCCCCGTTAGGAGACTGCCCTATCTCGTCACTGCCCCGTTAGGAGACTGCCCTATCTCGTCACTGCCCCGTTAGGAGACTGCCCTATCTCGTCACTGCCCCGTTAGGAGACTGCCCTATCTCGTCACTGCCCCGTTAGGAGACTGCCCTATCTCGTCACTGCCCCGTTAGGAGACTGCCCTATCTCGTCACTGCCCCGTTAGGAGACTGCCCTATCTCGTCACTGCCCCGTTAGGAGACTGCCCTATCTCGTCACTGCCCCGTTAGGAGACTGCCCTATCTCGTCACTGCCCCGTTAGGAGACTGCCCTATCTCGTCACTGCCCCGTTAGGAGACTGCCCTATCTCGTCACTGCCCCGTTAGGAGACTGCCCTATCTCGTCACTGCCCCGTTAGGAGACTGCCCTATCTCGTCACTGCCCCGTTAGGAGACTGCCCTATCTCGTCACTGCCCCGTTAGGAGACTGCCCTATCTCGTCACTGCCCCGTTAGGAGACTGCCCTATCTCGTCACTGCCCCGCTAGGAGACTGCCCTATCTCGTCACTGCCCCGTTAGGAGACTGCCCTATCTCGTCACTGCCCCGTTAGGAGACTGCCCTCCCTCGTCACTGCCCCGGTAGGAGGCTGCCCTCCCTCGTCACTGCCCCGGTAGGAGGCTGCCCTCCCACGTCACTGCCCCGGTAGGAGGCTTCCCTATCTCGTCACTGCCCCGTTAGGAGACTGCCCTATCTCGTCACTGCCCCGTTAGGAGACTGCCCTATCTCGTCACTGCCCCGTTAGGAGACTGCCCTATCTCGTCACTGCCCCGTTAGGAGACTGCCCTATCTCGTCACTGCCCCGTTAGGAGACTGCCCTATCTCGTCACTGCCCCGTTAGGAGACTGCCCTATCTCGTCACTGCCCCGTTAGGAGACTGCCATATCTCGTCACTGCCCCGTTAGGAGACTGCCATATCTCGTCACTGCCCCGTTAGGAGACTGCCCTATCTGGATATACAGTATACATATAATTGATTGACGTATTGATAGACATGTGACTGACCCAGAGCGAGACTGTCCTATCTTATCACAAAGGTCCAGGATGAGGCCCCAGTCCTCCGCTGTGTTCATCTCACTGGTGGCTTTCTCTGAAGAACAACAAACACAAACATCAGCTCACTGTTGAAGTAGGCTATAACACACACACACAGACACATCCAGTTAGGGTAAGAATGTGGGGAACCACTTGTCACATCTATAGTCAGAATTCTAACCGGATATGGCGCATCAGTTACCAATACTCAACGTGTATTTATTCCTTATGTTATTATTTTTCTATTTATTCCCTGGGTTATTATTTTTTACATTTGTTCAACTATTTCTCGTAAGAAAGCATTTCACTGTTAGTCTACACCTGTTGTTTACGAAGTACCTGCAGTGCTTAATTAGAGCCGGATCCTGCCCGAAGGATCTGGACTGTTTTGTTTCTAAACATATTTGGCTGGATCCCGTACCTCTCCTGGCATAAGAAATCATTTTCACTTATTTGCAACGTAAAATGTTTAATAAAAGCGACCAAAGTTCATTTGAGTTATCTCTTAGTTAATTCTCCAGCCACCACAAAAAAACGTAATGTGAAAAAGTCGATTTTCAGGCCGAGCCTAATATTCTAAGAGTTTATTTGGGTTGGGCCGGCCGGGTTTTATGGTTTGCGGAACATTGTAACCTATGGCAAGCGGTACAGGAGCACCAAGTCTAGGACCAAAAGGCTCCTTAAAACCTTTTCTCAATAGGGGGGCGCCATTTCGACTTTGTAAAAAATCGTTCCCAAATTAAACTGCCTCGTACTCAATTCTTGCTCGTACAATATGCATATTATTATTACTATTGGATAGAAAACACTCTAGTTTCTAAAACCGTTTGAATTATATCTGCGAGTAAAACAGAACTCATTTTGCAGCAAACTTCCTGTCAAGAAGTGAGAAATCTGAAATCGGGGGCTCTGTTCCAGGGCCAGTTTATTAATTTGCATATAATCTATGGATCTACATGCACGGCATACGACTTCCCCTAGATGTCAGTAAGCAGTGAGAATTGGAATGGGGTGTCTAGCTAGATCTAAGGCCGAACAAGAGCTCTTGGAACCGGGGGTGCAGTCTTTTCAACGTTCGTCATGGCGCGAGACAGACTTCAGGATTGCATTCTGAAAAGCTGTTGTTATAGGCGTTAGATATATCCGGCTCTGATATTATTCGATATATGTGTTAAAAACATCATAATGTAGTTATTTTAAACCGAGTTATATCAGTTTATATCAGTATATTGCAATTTTCTGTATTTTCTTTGTGCTGCGTTCTGGGGATTTGGACACGTCTGCGCCACATGGCTAATGTTTGCTACTAATTCCAAAGTTGAAGACGACAATCTACAACTGAGCAAAGATTATCCAGGACAAAGGACAACCTGTACAAGATTCTGATGGAAGCTAATCAAATAGTAAGAACTATTTATGATGTTAATTCGTATTTCTGTCGAAAATGTTAAACTATTATTCCGCCATTAATTTCGGCGCGGTCTCACTTTAACGCACGCTGTATGTCGTAGTAACGTTAATTTTAAAAATCTATCACAGCGGTTGCATTAAGAACTAATGTATCTTTCATTTGCTGTCCAACCTGTATTTTTTAATCAAGTTTATGATTAGTTATTTATTAGATTAGGTGCCTCTCCCAAGATTTCTCCCGACATTTTGTTTGCAGTTTGGCTACTATTCACATTGTATAACCACGATTTGTGCCGCTAAATATGCACATTTTCGAACAAACCATATATGTATTGTGTAATATGATGTTATAGGACTGTCATCTGAAGAAGTTTGAGAAGGTTAGTGAAAAAATGTATATCTTTTGCTGGTTTATTCGCTATCGCTAACGTTATGTTGAATGAATGGGGCTGTGTGGTAGGCTATTGTAGTAAGCTAATATAATGCTATATTGTGTTTTCGCTGTAAAACACTTAAAAAACTGAAATATTGGCTGGATTCACAAGATGTTTGTCTTTAATTTGCTGTACACCGTGTATTTTTCATAAATGTTTTATGATGAGTATTTAGGTATTTCATGTTGGTTTCTGTAGTTATTCTAGCTGCTGTGGTGAGAGTTGTGATGGTGGCTGCAATGTAAAACTATGATTTATACCTGAAATATGCAAATTTTTCTAACAAAACATATGCTATACAATAAATCTGTTATAGGACTGTCATCTGATGAAGTTGTTTCTTGGTTAGTGACTATTTATATCTTTATTTGGTCAAATTTGTGATAGCTACCTATGCAGTAAAAAAAATGATGGGGAAAAAAAGTTGGGTCTTTTGCTATCGTGGTTAGCTAATAGAAATACATATTGTGTTTTCCCTGTAAAACATTTTAAAAATCAGAAATGATGGCTGGATTCACAAGATGTGTATCTTTCATCTGGTGTCTTGGACTTGTGATTTCATGATATTTAGATGCTAGTATTTTCTTGTGGCGCTATGCTAGGCTATGCTAGTCAGCTTTTTTACTGATGAGGGTGCTCCCGGATCCGGGATTGTGACCAAGTAGAAGTTAACAGCTTCTACCCCCAAGCCATAAGCTGCTGAACAATTAATCAAATGGCCACCTGACTATTTTACCCCCCCCCCCCCATTTGTTTTGTACACTGCTGCTACTCGCTGTTTATTATCTATGCATAGTCACTTCAACTAACCTGTACCCCCGCACACTGACTCGGTACCGAGTCAAAAAAAAATTGATTTGATGTGCCGAAAATCTCCCCCCTGCTAGAATTCTCCCCACCTCACGATCTTCATTTCTGCGACTTGCTTGCTAGTTGAGATTTCTGCTCTTCATTCCGTTGTCAGTTAAGCCTACATTCCACTCATCTTAGTAGCAGAAAGCATTTTTGTCTGCAGTTTTCGGTGTGGCTATTTGTTTCAAGTGTATGTGGCGGTTCTAGCTTGTATGGCACCCTGGGTGAACCCCCCCTTTAGTGCCCGCACACGGTGCCCCCTTTCCCTGGCCGGCTGCCCATGTCACCAGTACATAAATCCTCTACTTGTGTTAGTCTATAAATAAATCTCTTTGCCAAAATTCGTCATCTCTCCCATGTCTTATTCGACTAGTATTTTTGAAAGTGTAAGGATAATAATTCAGCCATAGTTGTTCTGAAATGTTTACTGCTTGCCAACATTGTACTCCCTCCCTATGCTTAATATAACACACATATATTACTTATTCATTTCGGTTGCCTATCCTGACGAAGTATGTTTTATATAAAGTATTTTGACTCTTGGAAATTAGAAGGGTGGGGGAGGTTTTCGGCACAGCACCGGTACCCCCTGTATATAGCCTCGTTATTGTTATGTTATTGTGTTACTTTAGTTTATTTGGTCAATATTTTCTTAACTCTACTTGAACTACACTGTTGGTTAAGGGCTTTTAAGTAAGCATTTCACGGTAAGGTTCACTCGTTGTATTCGGCGCATGTGACGTTTGATTTGATTTATGTTTGAGACCAATGCGGACTGTGTGAGAAGCGCGCCGTTATGTCTCACATAACTAGAATGAGATTCATTTTCTATGACATCTCTCCCTCTTTCTACTCTACTAGACATGAGCCTGCATCTCATCTCCCTCGTTGCACTTTATCATTTATGTCCTTATATAATCCAAGCCACGCGAAGGGTTCTGAACGAATTGCGGCACCCCTGACACATTTAAATATACTTGCCAAAGCCATAGAATTACTGCCGTCTGTTCAGAAATAAATGAAATCCTTCAGAATAGCCTAGTACACCATGACAAGGCCTTTAATTTAGCGACAGAGGAATATTCCTAATCCCCTTCCAGTGTTGTCAATAACATCTCTTCCAGTCTCATCTTCTCCTGTGTAGCATCGTCTTCCAAAAAGTCCTCATGTCCATCCTTTGACCTGGCGATAGTTAACTTGCAAGCTACCATAGCTAGATAGGTACCCCCTTCACTAATCTATGCTTGATACACACAAATCCAAGTTAACGTTAGCAACGTGTTTAGCTTCTTTGCCTGCATAGTTAGTTAGTCTTTGTAGTGGCTAGTGTAGCTGACGTTTTTAGCTGCAGATAAAATGCAACGTCATCTTCTCCGTATGGCACCAGGGAGCATCAGTTTACTGCTAGTTACATCTTTACTGTCGCTTGGATAAGAGCGTCTGCTAAATGACTTAAATGTAAATGTTATCAAAATGGTCGAACTTTATCCACTAGCATCAACATTCCATAGGCCAGGTGTCTGGCTAACAACACTTAAGTAGTTAGCTAGTGAATGGGTTATCCCTATTGCTCTTACCGGCTAACGTTAGCTAGCCATGTTGACTACCAGTGAGCTAACTAGCAAGCTAGAAGGGTGTAGCTAGCTATGGCTACAAAACTGAGACGACGTGCTGTAACGTTAGCTAGCTACGTTAGGAAAATCAACTCAGAGCTGGATAACGTTCAGGTACTATAGCTAGCAAAACACAAACAAAGCCGAGGCATTAGTGTAGCTAACGTCAGCGCTCGCAACTTACCAACATCTTGCTCAAATGGATTGGACGTGAAGAGAGGCATTGCCGCAATTATGTCAACCCCAGTGTTGTAGTTCTCTTATTCGTTTCACTCGGCTATTCACTAACGTTAGTTATTACATTAAAATGCATAGCTAGTACAACAAGTAGGGCATATGTACTAGCTAGCCAGCTAGCCAGTCAGTCACTCCTCGATCAGCCAGCAACAAACCAGGCATTCTGGGTAACGGAGAACAGTGTGTTCTGAACATAGACATTCGCGTGACCAATAAAAGTGGCATCGGCGGTTCGCCTTCAAACTAAAAGTTCCCCATTGAAACTGATACAAACAGATACAAATTGTGCAATCATGCCACAATTGGACTAAATAATGATAAACAAGGTTGGAATGTTGTTATATACATTCAACAAAATACAGTTATTAGTTGAAATTGCACTGGATGGATTTGAATTCAGAATTGCATAGGGGGCATACTCTACTATTGCAGCACTGAAGCTGAGACGGGGCCCGGGGGACCCTGTGGCCCTGTCCAACACTACCCCCAGACAGGGCCAACCAGGCAGGATACAATTCAACAACACGTGGTTCTATTCAACAACACGTGGTTCTATTCAACAACACGTGGTTCTATTCAACAACACGTGGTTCTATTCAACAACACGTGGTTCCATTCAACAACACGTGGTTCTATTCAACAACACGTGGTTCTATTCAACAACACGTGGTTCCATTCAACAACACGTGGTTCTATTCAACAACACGTGGTTCTATTCAACAACATGTGGTTCTATTCAACAACACGTGGTTCAATTCAACAACACGTGGTTCTATTCAACAACACGTGGTTCTATTCAACAACACGTGGTTCTATTCAACAACACGTGGTTCTATTCAACAACACGTGGTTCTATTCAACAACACGTGGTTCTATTCAACAACACGTGGTTCTATTCAACAACACGTGGTTCCATTCAACAACACGTGGTTCTATTCAACAACACGTGGTTCTATTCAACAACATGTGGTTCTATTCAACAACACGTGGTTCAATTCAACAAGCTGTGGTTCCATTCTGGGACCATGAAGAGGATAAAGAGTTTTCAAGTTGACAGTAAGCTGCTGGTCTGGATGAATGGCGCCATCTTGGGGCAAGAGATTGAACTGCAGACTATACTGAAGGAACGACTGATCCTTCCCATTCACTGCCCACACACACACACAAATATAATGTAGCATCTGTAAGTGATACATAATTCTGTGGTTAAAATTTCATCCTCAAAAATGCAGTTTACGTTGATGACTTTTTGCAAATAAAATCTATTTTCCACCTAGATTTCACATAAGCTGAGTGGGTGGAGTAGTCTAGTCTGTCATTCATATGGTATCAGTAGTCTGGTCTGTCATTCATATGGTATCAGTAGTCTGGTCTGTCATTCATATGGTATCAGTAGTCTGGTCTGTCATTCATATGGTATCAGTAGTCTGTCATTCATATGGTATCAGTAGTCTGTCATTCATATGGTATCAGTAGTCTGGTCTGTCATTCATATGGTATCAGTAGTCTAGTCTGTCATTCATATGGTATCAGTAGTCTGTCATTCATATGGTATCAGTAGTCTAGTCTGTCATTCATATGGTATCAGTAGTCTGGTCTGTCATTCATATGGTATCAGTAGTCTGGTCTGTCATTCATATGGTATCAGTAGTCTGTCATTCATATGGTATCAGTAGTCTATTCTGTCATTCATATGGTATCAGTAGTCTGGTCTGTCATTCATATGGTATCAGTAGTCTGGTCTGTCATTCATATGGTATCAGTAGTCTGGTCTGTCATTCATATGGTATCAGTAGTCTGGTCTGTCATTCATGTGGTATCAGTAGTCTGGTCTGTTATTCATATGGTATCAGTAGTCTGGTCTGTCATTCATATGGTATCAGTAGTCTGTCATTCATATGGTATCAGTAGTCTGTCATTCATATGGTATCAGTAGTCTGGTCTGTCATTCATATGGTATCAGTAGTCTGGTCTGTTATTCATATGGTATCAGTAGTCTGTCATTCATATGGTATCAGTAGTCTGTCATTCATATGGTATCAGTAGTCTGGTCTGTCATTCATATGGTATCAGTAGTCTAGTCTGTCATTCATATGGTATCAGTAGTCTGTCATTCATAGGGTATCAGTAGTCTAGTCTGTCATTCATATGGTATCAGTAGTCTGGTCTGTCATTCATATGGTATCAGTAGTCTGGTCTGTCATTCATATGGTATCAGTAGTCTAGTCTGTCATTCATATGGTATCAGTAGTCTGGTCTGTCATTCATATGGTATCAGTAGTCTGTCATTCATATGGTATCAGTAGTCTGGTCTGTCATTCATATGGTATCAGTAGTCTGTCATTCATATGGTATCAGTAGTCTAGGCTGTCATTCATATGGTATCAGTAGTTTGGTCTGTCATTCATATGGTATCAGTAGTCTGTCATTCATATGGTATCAGTAGTCTGTCATTCATATGGTATCAGTAGTCTGTCATTCATATGGTATCAGTAGTCTGTCATTCATATGGTATCAGTAGTCTAGTCTGTCATTCATATGGTATCAGTAGTCTGTCATTCATATGGTATCAGTAGTCTAGTCTGTCATTCATATGGTATCAGTAGTCTGGTCTGTCATTCATATGGTATCAGTAGTCTGTCATTCATATGGTATCAGTAGTCTAGGCTGTCATTCATATGGTATCAGTAGTTTGGTCTGTCATTCATATGGTATCAGTAGTCTGTCATTCATATGGTATCAGTAGTCTGGTCTGTCATTCATATGGTATCAGTAGTCTGGTCTGTCATTCATATGGTATCAGTAGTCTGGTCTGTTATTCATATGGTATCAGTAGTCTGTTATTCATATGGTATCAGTAGTCTGTCATTCATATGGTATCAGTAGTCTGTCATTCATATGGTATCAGTAGTCTATTCTGTCATTCATATGGTATCAGTAGTCTGGTCTGTCATTCATATGGTATCAGTAGTCTAGTCTGTCATTCATATGGTATCAGTAGTCTGTCATTCATATGGTATCAGTAGTCTGGTCTGTCATTCATATGGTATCAGTAGTCTAGTCTGTCATTCATATGGTATCAGTAGTCTAGTCTGTCATTCATATGGTATCAGTAGTCTGTCATTCATATGGTATCAGTAGTCTGGTCTGTCATTCATATGGTATCAGTAGTCTGTCATTCATATGGTATCAGTAGTCTGTCATTCATATGGTATCAGTAGTCTGGTCTGTTATTCATATGGTATCAGTAGTCTGTCATTCATATGGTATCAGTAGTCTGTCATTCATATGGTATCAGTAGTCTGGTCTGTCATTCATATGGTATCAGTAGTCTAGTCTGTCATTCATATGGTATCAGTAGTCTAGTCTGTTATTCAAATGGTATCAGTAGTCTGTCATTCATATGGTATCAGTAGTCTGTCATTCATATGGTATCAGTAGTCTGTCATTCATATGGTATCAGTAGTCTAGTCTGTCATTCATATGGTATCAGTAGTCTGTCATTCATATGGTATCAGTAGTCTAGTCTGTCATTCATATGGTATCAGTAGTCTGGTCTGTCATTCATATGGTATCAGTAGTCTGTCATTCATATGGTATCAGTAGTCTAGGCTGTCATTCATATGGTATCAGTAGTTTGGTCTGTCATTCATATGGTATCAGTAGTCTGTCATTCATATGGTATCAGTAGTCTGGTCTGTTATTCATATGGTATCAGTAGTCTGTCATTCATATGGTATCAGTAGTCTGTCATTCATATGGTATCAGTAGTCTGTCATTCCTATGGTATCAGTAGTCTATTCTGTCATTCATATGGTATCAGTAGTCTAGTCTGTCATTCATATGGTATCAGTAGTCTAGTCTGTCATTCATATGGTATCAGTAGTCTGTCATTCATATGGTATCAGTAGTCTGGTCTGTCATTCATATGGTATCAGTAGTCTAGTCTGTCATTCATATGGTATCAGTAGTCTAGTCTGTCATTCATATGGTATCAGTAGTCTGTCATTCATATGGTATCAGTAGTCTGGTCTGTCATTCAAATGGTATCAGTAGTCTGGTCTGTCATTCATATGGTATCAGTAGTCTGTCATTCATATGGTATCAGTAGTCTGGTCTGTTATTCATATGGTATCAGTAGTCTGTCATTCATATGGTATCAGTAGTCTGTCATTCATATGGTATCAGTAGTCTGGTCTGTCATTCATATGGTATCAGTAGTCTAGTCTGTCATTCATATGGTATCAGTAGTCTGGTCTGTCATTCATATGGTATCAGTAGTCTGTCATTCATATGGTATCAGTAGTCTAGTCTGTCATTCATATGGTATCAGTAGTCTGGTCTGTCATTCATATGGTATCAGTAGTCTGTCATTCATATGGTATCAGTAGTCTGGTCTGTCATTCATATGGTATCAGTAGTCTGGTCTGTCATTCATATGGTATCAGTAGTCTGTCATTCATATGGTATCAGTAGTCTGGTCTGTCATTCATATGTTATCAATAGTCTGGTCTGTCATTCATATGGTATCAGTAGTCTGGTCTGTCATTCATATGGTATCAGTAGTCTGGTCTGTCATTCATATGGTATCAGTAGTCTGTCATTCATATGGTATCAGTAGTCTGGTCTGTCATTCATATGGTATCAGTAGTCTGGTCTTTCATTCATATGGTATCAGTAGTCTGTCATTCATATGGTATCAGTAGTCTGTCATTCATATGGTATCAGTAGTCTGTCATTCATATGGTATCAGTAGCCTAGTCTGTCATTCATATGGTATCAGTAGTCTGGTCTGTCATTCATATGGTATCAGTAGTCTGGTCTGTCATTCATATGGTATCAGTAGTCTGTCATTCATATGGTATCAGTAGTCTGTCATTCATATGGTATCAGTAGTCTGTCATTCATATGGTATCAGTAGCCTAGTCTGTCATTCATATGGTATCAGTAGTCTGTCATTCATAGGGTATCAGTAGTCTGGTCTGTCATTCATATGGTATCAGTAGTCTGGTCTGTCATTCATATGGTATCAGTAGTCTGGTCTGTCATTCATATGGTATCAGTAGTCTGTCATTCATATGGTATCAGTAGTCTATTCTGTCATTCATATGGTATCAGTAGTCTGGTCTGTCATTCATATGGTATCAGTAGTCTGGTCTGTCATTCATATGGTATCAGTAGTCTAGTCTGTCATTCATATGGTATCAGTAGTCTGGTCTGTCATTCATATGGTATCAGTAGTCTGGTCTGTCATTCATATGGTATCAGTAGTCTGGTCTGTCATTCATATGGTATCAGTAGTCTGTCATTCATATGGTATCAGTAGTCTGTCATTCATATGGTATCAGTAGTCTGTCATTCATATGGTATCAGTAGTCTATTCTGTCATTCATATGGTATCAGTAGTCTGTCATTCATATGGTATCAGTAGTCTGTCATTCATATGGTATCAGTAGTCTAGTCTGTCATTCATATGGTATCAGTAGTCTGGTCTGTCATTCATATGGTATCAGTAGTCTGGTCTGTCATTCATATGGTATCAGTAGTCTGTTCTGTCATTCATATGGTATCAGTAGTCTGGTCTGTCATTCATATGGTATCAGTAGTCTGGTCTGTTATTCATATGGTATCAGTAGTCTGGTCTGTCATTCATATGGTATCAGTAGTCTGGTCTGTCATTCATATGGTATCAGTAGTCTGGTCTGTTATTCATATGGTATCAGTAGTCTGGTCTGTCATTCATATGGTATCAGTAGTCTGGTCTGTCATTCATATGGTATCAGTAGTCTAGTCTGTCATTCATATGGTATCAGTAGTCTGTCATTCATATGGTATCAGTAGTCTGGTCTGTCATTCATATGGTATCAGTAGTCTAGTCTGTCATTCATATGGTATCAGTAGTCTGGTCTGTCATTCATATGGTATCAGTAGTCTGTCATTCATATGGTATCAGTAGTCTAGTCTGTCATTCATATGGTATCAGTAGTCTGGTCTGTCATTCATATGGTATCAGTAGTCTGTCATTCATATGGTATCAGTAGTCTGGTCTGTCATTCATATGGTATCAGTAGTCTGGTCTGTCATTCATATGGTATCAGTAGTCTGTCATTCATATGGTATCAGTAGTCTGGTCTGTCATTCATATGTTATCAATAGTCTGGTCTGTCATTCATATGGTATCAGTAGTCTGGTCTGTCATTCATATGGTATCAGTAGTCTGGTCTGTCATTCATATGGTATCAGTAGTCTGTCATTCATATGGTATCAGTAGTCTGGTCTGTCATTCATATGGTATCAGTAGTCTGGTCTTTCATTCATATGGTATCAGTAGTCTGTCATTCATATGGTATCAGTAGTCTGTCATTCATATGGTATCAGTAGTCTGTCATTCATATGGTATCAGTAGCCTAGTCTGTCATTCATATGGTATCAGTAGTCTGGTCTGTCATTCATATGGTATCAGTAGTCTGGTCTGTCATTCATATGGTATCAGTAGTCTGTCATTCATATGGTATCAGTAGTCTGTCATTCATATGGTATCAGTAGTCTGTCATTCATATGGTATCAGTAGCCTAGTCTGTCATTCATATGGTATCAGTAGTCTGTCATTCATAGGGTATCAGTAGTCTGGTCTGTCATTCATATGGTATCAGTAGTCTGGTCTGTCATTCATATGGTATCAGTAGTCTGGTCTGTCATTCATATGGTATCAGTAGTCTGTCATTCATATGGTATCAGTAGTCTATTCTGTCATTCATATGGTATCAGTAGTCTGGTCTGTCATTCATATGGTATCAGTAGTCTGGTCTGTCATTCATATGGTATCAGTAGTCTAGTCTGTCATTCATATGGTATCAGTAGTCTGGTCTGTCATTCATATGGTATCAGTAGTCTGGTCTGTCATTCATATGGTATCAGTAGTCTGGTCTGTCATTCATATGGTATCAGTAGTCTGTCATTCATATGGTATCAGTAGTCTGTCATTCATATGGTATCAGTAGTCTGTCATTCATATGGTATCAGTAGTCTATTCTGTCATTCATATGGTATCAGTAGTCTGTCATTCATATGGTATCAGTAGTCTGTCATTCATATGGTATCAGTAGTCTAGTCTGTCATTCATATGGTATCAGTAGTCTGGTCTGTCATTCATATGGTATCAGTAGTCTGGTCTGTCATTCATATGGTATCAGTAGTCTGTTCTGTCATTCATATGGTATCAGTAGTCTGGTCTGTCATTCATATGGTATCAGTAGTCTGGTCTGTTATTCATATGGTATCAGTAGTCTGGTCTGTCATTCATATGGTATCAGTAGTCTGGTCTGTCATTCATATGGTATCAGTAGTCTGGTCTGTTATTCATATGGTATCAGTAGTCTGGTCTGTCATTCATATGGTATCAGTAGTCTGGTCTGTCATTCATATGGTATCAGTAGTCTGTCATTCTTATGGTATAAGTAGTCTAGGCTGTCATTCATATGGTATCAGTAGTTTGGTCTGTCATTCATATGGTATCAGTAGTCTGTCATTCATATGGTATCAGTAGTCTAGTCTGTCATTCATATGGTATCAGTAGTCTGTCATTCATATGGTATCAGTAGTCTAGTCTATTGAGTTAATGCCGTAATGCAATTAAAGACGGACCGCCAGGCAGACAAGACAAACGGGCAGACAGAGCTCAGTATTACCACCATTATGAGGCACACAGGGCTAAATGCTTTACTGTAAACCACCTCTCTCTGCCACTTCTGCTGCACCTATCAATATGAACCTCAGCCCCACAACTATCGATATGAACCTCAGCCACACAACTATCAATATGAACCTCAGCCCCACAACTATCAATATGAACCTCAGCCCCACAACTATCAATATGAACCTCAGCCCCACAACTATCAATATGAACCTCAGCCCCACAACTATCAATATGAACCTCAGCCCCACAACTATCAATATGAACCTCAGCCCCACAACTATCAATTTAAACCTCAGCCTCACAACTATCAATATGAACCTCAGCCCCACAACTATCAATATGAACCTCAGCCTCACAACTATCAATATGAACCTCAGCCCCACAACTATCAATATGAACCTCAGCCCCACAACTATCAATATGAACCTCAGCCCCACAACTATCAATATGAACCTCAGCCCCACAACTATCAATATGAACCTCAGCCCCACAACTATCAATATGAACCTCAGCCCCACAACTATCAATTTAAACCTCAGCCTCACAACTATCAATATGAACCTCAGCCCCTGTCACGCCCTGGCCTTATTATTCTTTGTTTTCTTTATTATTTTAGTTAGGTCAGGGTGTGACATGGGTAATGTTTATGTTTTGTTGGATTTGGGTGTTTATTTGGTAAAGGGGTTATGGGGTGTAGTAGATGGTTTTGTGTTGAGTGTATATGTCTAGCGTTGTCTATGTAGAACGTTTGTAGCCTGTATGTATGTGCACAACGTTTGTAGCTTCACGGTCGTTTTGTTGTTTTGTTAGTTTGTATAGAGTTTTGTGTCGTGTTCATCTTCGTGTTAAAATAAAAGAAGATGGCATATTTTCCAACTGCTGCATTTTGGTCCGTTAATCCGCCACACGATCGTGACAGAATTACCCACCATAGGACCAAGCGGCATGACCAGCGGCAACAGGAGCAATACAAGGATTTATGGACATGGGAGGAAATTTTAGACCGGGAGGTACCAGGAGAATATAACCGCCCCAAAGCTGAGCTGGAGGCAGCGAAAGCAGAGAGGCGGCGATATGAGGAGCTAGCTCGGAGGCAGGAAAAGGAACCTACAAAGGATCTGGGTTACACTACGTGGGAGGAGATCGACAGGTGGGCGATCAACCCAGGGAGAGTGCCGGAGCCCGCCTGGGATTCTCTGGCGCAGTGCGAGGAGGGATACCGGCGAATGGAGGCAGCACGACGAAGCGGTAGGAAGCCTGTGGGAAAACCCAAAAAATTTCTTTGGGGGGGGCTTAAAGGGAGAGTGGCGAAGTCAGGTAGGAAACCTGCGCCTACTCCCTGTAATTACCGTGGAGAGCGAGAGTACGGGCAGACACCGTGTTACGCAGTAGAGCGCACGGTGTCTCCTGTACGTGTGCATAGCCCGGTGCGGGTTATTCCACCTCCCCGCACTGGCAGGGCTAGATTGAGTATTGAGCCGGATGTCATGAAGCCGGTCCTACATATCTGGCCACCAGTGCGTCTCCTCGGGCCGGTTTACATGGCACCAGCCTTACGCATGGTGTCCCCGGTTCGCCTACATAGCCCGGTGCGGGTTATTCCACCTTCCCGCACTGGTCGGGCAACGGGGAGCATTCAACCAGGTAAGGTTGGTCAGGCTCAATGCTCAAGGGAGCCAATACGCCTGCACGGTCCGGTATTTCCGGCGCCACCTCCCCGCCCCAGTTCAGTGCCACCAGTGCCTACACCACGTAACAGGCTTCCAGTGTGTCTCCAGAGCCCTGTTCCTCCTCCACGCACTCGTCCTATGGTGCGTGTCTCCAGCCCGGTATCACCAATTCCGGCACCACGCACTAAGCCTCTTGTGCGTCTCCAGAGTCCTGTGCATCCTGTTGCTGCTCCCCGCATTAGCCCTGAGATGCGTGTCCCCAGTCCGGTACCACCAGTTCCGGCCCCACGCACTAGGCCTAATGTGCGTCCCCAGGGTCCAGTATGCCCTGTTCCTGCTCCCCGCACTAGCCCTGAGATGCGTGTCCCCAGCCCGGTGCCACCAGTCCCGGCACCACGCACCAGGCCTACAGTGCGCCTCAGCCGGCAGGAGTCTGCCGTCTGCACAGCGTTGACTGAACTGCTCGTCTCCCCAGCGCCATCTGAGCCATCCGTCTCCCCAGCGCCATCTGAGCCATCCGTCTCCCCAGCGCCATCTGAGCCATCCGTCTGCAATGAGCCTGCAAAGCCGCCCGTCTGCCATGAGCCTGCAAAGCCGCCCGTCTGCCATGAGCCCACTGAGCCGCCAGCCAGACAGGAGCCGCTAGAGCCGCCAGCCAGACAGGAGCCGCTAGAGCCGTACGTCAGACAGGATCTGCCAGAGCCGCCAACCAGACAGGATCTGCCAGAGCCGCCAACCAGACAGGATTTGCCAGAGCCGCCAACCAGACAGGAGCAGCCAGATCAGTCAGCCAGCCATGAGCAGCCAGATCCGTCAGCTAGCCATGAGCAGCCAGATCCGTCAGCTAGCCATGAGCAGCCAGATCCGTCAGCTAGCCATGAGCAGCCAGATCCGTCAGCTAGCCATGAGCAGCCAGATCCGTCAGCTAGCCATGAGCAGCCAGATCCGTCAGCTAGCCATGAGCAGCCAGATCCGTCAGCCAGCCATGAGCAGCCAGATCCGTCAGCCAGCCATGAGCAGCCAGATCCGTCAGCCAGCCATGAGCAGCCAGATCAGTTAGCCAGCCATGAGCAGCCAGATCCGTCAGCCAGCCATGAGCAGCCAGATCTGTCAGCCAGCCATGGGCCGTCCCTCAGTCCGGAGCTGCAGTCCCTCAGTCCGGAGCTGCAGTCCCTCAGTCCGGAGCTGCCATTCCTCAGTCCGGAGCTGCCCCTTACCCTGGTGCTGCCCCTTACCCTGGAGCTGCCCCTTACCCTGGTGCTGCCCCTTACCCTGGTGCTGCCCCTTACCCTGGTACTGCCCCTGACCCTGGTACTGTCCCTGACCCTAGTACTGCCCCTGACCCTAGTACTGCCCCTGACCCTGGTACTGCCTCTTACCCTGGTACTGCCCCTTAGTCCGGAACTGCCCCTGAATGCAATGGGGTTAAGGTGGAGGGGGGTCGTTTGGAGGAAGCCTAGGAGGTGGTTAGGTACTGTGGTGACGTGGGGACTACGACCAGAGCCGGAGCCGCCACCGTGGAGGGGAGCCCACCCAGACCCTCCCCTAGACTGTGTATGGTGCGCCCGGAGTTCGCGCCTCAAGGGGGGGGTTATGTCACGCCCTGGCCTTATTATTCTTTGTTTTCTTTATTATTTTAGTTAGGTCAGGGTGTGACATGGGTAATGTTTATGTTTTGTTGGATTTGGGTGTTTATTTGGTAAAGGGGTTATGGGGTGTAGTAGATGGTTTTGTGTTGAGTGTATATGTCTAGCGTTGTCTATGTAGAACGTTTGTAGCCTGTATGTATGTGCACAACGTTTGTAGCTTCACGGTCGTTTTGTTGTTTTGTTAGTTTGTATAGAGTTTTGTGTCGTGTTCATCTTCGTGTTAAAATAAAAGAAGATGGCATATTTTCCAACTGCTGCATTTTGGTCCGTTAATCCGCCACACGATCGTGACAGCCCCACAACTATCAATATGAACCTCAGCCTCACAACTATCAATATGAACCTCAGCCCCACAACTATCAATATGAACCTCAGCCTCACAACTATCAATATGAACCTCAGCCTCACAACTATCAATATGAACCTCAGCCTCACAACTATCAATATGAACCTCAGCCTCACACCTATCAATATGAACCTCAGCCCCACAACTATCAATATGAACCTCATCCTCACAACTATCAATATGAACCTCAGCCCCACAACTATCAACATGAACCTCAGTCCCACAACTATCAATATGAACCTCAGCCCCACAACTATCAATATGAACCTCAGCCCCACAACTATCAATTTAAACCTCAGCCCCACAACTATCAATATGAACCTCAGCCCCACAACTATCAATTTAAACCTCAGCCTCACAACTATCAATATGAACCTCAGCCCCACAACTATCAATATGAACCTCAGCCTCACAACTATCAATATGAACCTCAGCCCCACAACTATCAATATGAACCTCAGCCTCACAACTATCAATATGAACCTCAGCCTCACAACTATCAATATGAACCTCAGCCTCACAACTATCAATATGAACCTCAGCCTCACACCTATCAATATGAACCTCAGCCCCACAACTATCAATATGAACCTCATCCTCACAACTATCAATATGAACCTCAGCCCCACAACTATCAACATGAACCTCAGTCCCACAACTATCAATATGAACCTCAGCCCCACAACTATCAATATGAACCTCAGCCCCACAACTATCAATTTAAACCTCAGCCCCACAACTATCAATATGAACCTCAGCCCCACAACTATCAATTTAAACCTCAGCCTCACAACTATCAATATGAACCTCAGCCCCACAACTATCAATATGAACCTCAGCCTCACAACTATCAATATGAACCTCAGCCCCACAACTATCAATATGAACCTCAGCCTCACAACTATCAATATGAACCTCAGCCTCACAACTATCAATATGAACCTCAGCCTCACAACTATCAATATGAACCTCAGCCTCACAACTATCAATATGAACCTCAGCCTCACACCTATCAACATGAACCTCAGTCTCACAACTATCAATATGAACCTCAGCCCCACAACTATCAATATGAACCTCAGCCCCACAACTATCAATTTAAACCTCAGCCTCACAACTATCAATATGAACCTCAGCCTCACAACTATCAATATGAACCTCAGCCTCACAACTATCAATATGAACCTCAGCCTCACAACTATCAATATGAACCTCAGCCTCACACCTATCAACATGAACCTCAGCCCCACAACTATCAATATGAACCTCAGCCTCACAACTATCAATATGAACCTCAGCCTCACACCTATCAACATGAACCTCAGTCCCACAACTATCAATATGAACCTCAGCCCCACAACTATCAATATGAACCTCAGCCCCACAACTATCAATTTAAACCTCAGCCTCACAACTATCAATATGAACCTCAGCCCCACAACTATCAATTTAAACCTCAGCCTCACAACTATCAATATGAACCTCAGCCTCACAACTATCAATATGAACCTCAGCCTCACAACTATCAATATGAACCTCAGCCTCACAACTATCAATATGAACCTCAGCCTCACAACTATCAATATGAACCTCAGCCTCACAACTATGAACTTGTTTGTTTGTAGTAGAAATAATAGACCGGGTGTGTGAGTGAATGAGTGTGTGTGTGCATGTGTAGACAATAAAGAGTGTGTTCCTTTGACAGAGAAAGTTCTGAGTAGTTAAGTGAAGTGATGAGACCATCCAGCTTCCAGATCCAGGAGGACCAATAGGGATTAACTAACCATAACCCACAGAGGGATCTGATCAAGTCAAATGGTATTTGTCACATGCGCCAAACACAACAGGTGTCGACCTTACTGTGAAATGCTTGCCAAGTATATAGGTCCTGGATGTCAGGAAGCTTGGCCCAGTGATGTACTGGGCCGTACCCACTACCATCTGTAGCGCCTTACGGTCAGATACCGAGCAGTTGCCATACCGGGCAGTGATGCAACCGGTCAGGATGCTCTCGATGGTGCAGCTGTAGAACTTTTCGAGGATCTGGGGACCCATGCCAAATATGTTCAGTCTCCTGATGGGGAAAAGGTGTTTTCATGCCCTCTTCACAACTGTCTTGGTGTGTTTGGACCATTCTAGTTTGTTGGTGATGTGGACACCAAAGAACTTGAAGCTCTGGGGGGCGTCTTCGGCCCTCCTTTTCCTGTAGTCCACGATCAGCTCCTTTGTCTTGCTCACATTGAGGGAGAGGTTGTCTCTGACTTCCTGCCTATATTTGTATTTGTATTTATTATGGATAAGAATTTGTTCTTAACACCTGGCCGTCCTACAATCTAAGCTAGATGCCCTCAATCTCACACAAATCATCATGGAACCTACCAGGTACAACCCCAAATCCGTAACCATGGGCACACTCTTAGATATCATCCTGACCAACTTGCCCTCTAAATACACCTCTGCTGTTTTCAACCAGGATCTCAGCGATCACTGCCTCATTGCCTGTGTGCGTACTGGGTCCGCGGCCAAACGACCACCCCTCATCACTGTCAAACACTCCCTAAAACACTTCAGCGAGGAGGCCTTTCTATTCAACCTGGGCCGGGTATGCTGGAAGGATATTGACCTCATTCCGACAGTAGAGGATGCCTGGTTATTCTTTAAAAGTGCTTTCCTCACCATCTTAAATAAGCATGCCCCATTCAAAAAAATGTAGAACCAGGAACAGATATAGCCCTTGCATCACTCCAGACCTGACTGCCGTTGATCAGCACAAAAAGTTCAGAATTGTTTAAGTTTGAAGCCAAAAAGTCAGTGTTAAATGAAAATGCTGTACTAGAATCGAGCTCCACCTTTTATTGTACAATATGCAACATGACAACTGGTACAAGTTACTTTGGTTCAATTTTACATGTAATTAATTCCAACATTACAATAAGTTCTCATCAATCTTAAAGTGTTCCCTAAACAAATGAATAATAATTTGTTTACAAGCTATATACATTAAATCTAGTGAACAAAAACACACAGCATACTGTCCACTAACTATGACATGACAGTGAGTGAACTTTCTTCATGCTTAGTCGTCAATGTGTCTGAAAGCAGAAAATAGCTTTAATCAACACAGGCATGTTCAGTGGCGCTATGGAATGTTGTTCGGTAAAAAAACGTTTAACGTAGTAGTTGTATATATTACCTGAACATCTGCTTGTACATCCCCAGGGCCTCCTGAGCGACAAAATGGATAAAGGCGGGGTCCTGCAGCTCCACATCAGCTGGGATGGTCAG